>NW_010320160.1:32864-43184 GCF_000700745.2 Antrostomus carolinensis
TGTCACTGCTGGACATCTTTATGAACTCGTATTTGACTTTGTTTTAGTTAGAGATTTTGCTTAAAACTTAAGACTTAGTCAACGGAAAAGGTGGAAGATCCAAACTGAGATTCCACACTAGCTTCAATGGACAATCATCTTATTCCTTTCTGTGTTACAACCCAATCCATTTGCCCCTTTCTATTACTTGGTCTCTCATACAGTAAAATAACATAAATAGTATTATAAAATATTTATTAGTCTGGTGGCCATTAAGAGGGTGCAGGGTGTGGACACCACGCGCTTCAGACAACAGTACAAAGGGAATTACACAAGGGAGAAATCTATGCAATCAGAATACTCTCTTAACTCCTTCCAAATCCATTGATGATAGATTATGTGCTCTTTTTATACATGTACACAGTGATCTCGGCTTTATTTAGCCCTGCCTGTTAAGTGCCAATATTTTAACTGAATAGATTTTAAATAACCAAGAGGAGCAGGTAGCTCACTAGTCTGATAAATGGTCTAGTTTTTGACAAACACCTTCCCAGACCTGCCTTTGAAAGGGATTAAGTGTACCACTATAAGGACTATAAAGTAAGGAGAGTGACTTATTCTACCACTTCTGTATGCTTCAGTTTTCCTTTCAAATGCATCTGGTGAGGGTCTCATTTGTAAGCTTTGCCTGCTGGTGAGTGCCAAAGACCTCCAGCAAGGGAACAGTAGTCTCTGAAAAGGCCTGTGTGCATAGCAGATGCCACTACTGTTGCTTGGTAGCCCTTGTTCATACTCCCAGAGCCTTGTACAAACAGAGTGCACTGTGGAAGACTAATAAAAAAAAGACATCTGTAGCAAGTGTGCATAGAGGGGTTGTTTGACACCAACAATAGGTATGTTTAGCAGCTCGTGATGCATTCGTGCCATATATGTTTGCAGATGTTCTACAGCCTGAATTATTTATCAATATCTTCACTTAAGGGGCATCTGTTGTAGACATTAGAGCTGCAGATAACTGCTGCTACATCAGGTTATGAAACTTAAACAAGTGGTGCCTGCAGCATTTTTACAAGTCATTTCTCCTGGTATATGTTTCTACTTTCTAATTTTAAACTTGAAGCTGTCTGCTGAAGAATGACTCAGAGAAAGAATGGGTGACTTAGTATGGAGGAAATTAGAAGTCCAGTCATAGTCAACCCAGACTTTTGACCCTGTGCCTGAGTCACATTAATTGTATGTACTGCAAACCCCCCCACAAAAATATACACAGAATCAAACAATTACTTTTTTAAAAAGTGTCTGGACTTTCATGAAGGTCTGACTCTGCCTTGGCCTGGAACTGAAAAAGGAGACAAAAGAAGAAAAGGCTCTCCGTGAAGTTTTTCCAGTCCTATTTAAAGAAAAAAGTGTGCACAAAAATCTTGGCCTTACCATAACAGCAACATTGTGCTTGGCTTCATTAGGCTACTCAGGAGTCCAAAGCATATTAAGTATCTTTGGGATTCTCAGCTGATACAACAGGCACAAGGCTTCTCATTTCAAAAAGCATTGTCACAGTTGGTCTCAGTTGCTGGCATTCTTAAAAAGAAGGTAAAATCTACAAGGGTTTGAGGGACAAAGTGGCTTTCTGCCATAGAGTTTTTTCTAAATCAAAAAGGGCTATAACCCATACTCCATATTAAGTTTCAAAGTGCTTTTAAAAATCAGATATAAAGCTATTTTCCTTCATTTTAGAATGGGGAAACTGTACGAACCTATGGAATGGAGCTGTTTGCAAAAGTTCACAAACAGAGCAATGCTAGCAGTAAGAGCTTCTACCTCTCATAGACTACCCAGCAATGCTCTGTCCATTATGAAACACTGGCCTCCCATCATGCAGTGGATATTCAAAGCAAATTATGCCTGTAAGATGAATCTTGCTGATTTAGCAATAAAAGGAGCCATGAGAACTCCTCATGTTACTGTTCCCTTACTTAAAAGTTCATATCTTCTGCTAATTTGGCCCCACGTGCTGTCTCTGACACACAGAACCTCTGATCATCTTAAGGATAAAACTAGAATGATGTATTTCTTTAATTTACTTTGCTCTACTTAAATCTGAACATAAAGATAATTTTCTGTTGGTGATGCAAACCATGAAATATGTAGGAGATCAAAGACTGCACAGTTACAGTTACTGGAATAACTCCAGTATTCAGAATTTCCTTGGTTTGAGTATTTTTTCTTCCCCCTCACAATTTTACCTTTGTATCACCTGAGGCAAACTGACTTTGTTCAAATGTCTATAAATATCAAGACAATGAAAAAAGAGAAAGTTGTCTGCAATATCCCAGAAGTGTTGTGAGAAATACATTGGAAACTGTGTCTTTCAGAATGTTCAGGGATCTTCCCAGCTAACCAGTCAGCTAGTGGAAATATGCATCAGGCTAACAGAGAGAATTACTTAAATCTTTTCTTGGAAACGTTCCTCCTCTTTCCCCTCCCTGAACACATACACACAGTCACCATCTCCTCTTCACATAATCTTTTTTGAAAGATTAGAGAGGAAGTTGGGGTCCTTTGGAGGCTCTCAGGACCCAGCCTTGATAAGAGGCAGGCTTCACTCTCCAGACCTTTCTCAGCAGCGCTGCACTTTGTAATTCTCAGTAAGTGACATTAAAAGACAGGTTTGAGGAAGGAAGGTCAGACCCCAGGATGGGAGAGGCAAGGGGAGATGCCCCTGTTTCTTAAGTAGATAACATATCCATTGCTTCTTGGACATTCTTTTTTTTAATAACTGCCTGCAGCAGCAGCACAATTGTACCCAGGGCCTCCTTCGTAGTAACAACAACGAGGAAAGATACACTCTGTTACCATTAAGAACTAAACAGTGGGCACTTCAGTCATTAATCAGTTACCATACTGCTGGAATCAGTAACTGCTCTCAGCTCACATCCAACAATTCTTGGGTCAGCCTAAGGCAATAGTCCTGCTGCATGGTCCCAGAATTATTTCTTTTTTACTTCAGTTGCAAAGAACAGTTCACAGTTTGGATCACATAGCAGTACCACTCTCAGTTCTCCTCCCTGACAAGGAAGATGGCAAGTCTCTTAACGTTGTAATGAAGAAGTATTTTAAAAAATAAAAGTGAGCCTTTGAAGCTTTAAATGGGGCCAAACAGGGTTGTCTTTAGGAAGGAGTAAGCCCACAGCAAAGTCCCAAGAAAATGCACATCTCTGCTACTCCTGAAATCTGAATTATTCCAGAATTGGAGTCATTTTTCTATTTTCATATAAAACCTAAAAAAATTTTAAAGCCTATCGTTTGCTACATTTTTGTTAGGGATAAATGGAAAAGGACCAGAAAGACAAAAAAATCATGAGGCTACCCTCTTCATGTACTTTAAATCTAACAACTAGTCTGCCTTCACTCGTTGTGACAGTGAGTCTCCTACTCTTTGAAAATTGTTTCCATCAGTGCAGCCCTGCATTTTCTTTTCTGCTGCTGTACCTCAGGGGAGAACTCTTATGATAAATTTGAGACCTAGCCTGAGATGAATCTGTTCCATAGACACAGTCATTTATTCAATTACACAAGCTCTACTTCTTTGGATGAGTTTCTGGGAATAAGAGAGCATGGATTTGGAGGAAGTTATATTTCTAAGAAGCCCAAATCTCTAGGGATCAGATATTCATGAAACTGCAACCACTATACATTAAACAAAAGGAACATCTTCTGCCCCCAGCAAAATGTGATGACAGCTCACTCTCACCAAATGAGCTATTTGAACATTGGTTCAAAGTGACCCACTTCTACAGCACTCTGAAACCATTTTAGTAGTTTTCTACATCTATAAATAAGTGACTTAAAGTACATTAGACTATTTTCTGGAAGTGAAAGTCTGGTGAATACTTTTGTGGCTGTTAGCTCAGAAAAGGTTTCACATGTGAGAGTTAAAGCAGTCATCCCAAAAACGCTGAATTCTTTCCTCCCATTTATTGGCATTCCAGACAGCAAAACTGCAGACTAGTCATACCCCACTAGTCAGACTACCTGTACACAGAGCAAATAGTTCATGACAAACTTACAAATCCAAAATTAAGTGAGTCATAATAACTGAACAAACTGTATAGCTGGCTATTCATAAATGACTTACAAAGGGAACAAAGGTTAACCTTTGAAAGTCATTTATTACTCAGTTGGCCATGATTTTTTTTTTTACCTTTTAAAATAACAAGAGTGATCAAAAAAGCAAAACAAGCTTTGAAAAACAAGCAATGTAATCGCAGAGAAATGACTTTTTAGATCATGCTTGAAACACCACTGCTGGGTTGGCACAGCAATTACTTTGTGCATTTCTACAAAAGGTGAGAGCTGTGAGCCAAAAGTAAGAAATAAGGCCAGAATCAGCACCAACTTGCCACTAGCAGTAAAAAAAAAAAAAAAGGTAAGGAGGCTGCTTTAAACAGCCATTTTCAAATCCACAGGTGTCTCTGTCTGCCAGTTACTTCAGCTTTCTTACTCTTAATCTACCTGGCTCCATTATAGGTCCTTATGGTATATTCAGCCAAGCATCTTAGCATTTATTAGTGCAGTAAACAAAGTGTTTAACATCTCTTACTTGTAATATTTTATTTCATCTATCCTTTCCACTAGAAAAACCCATACGTGTGAACTGAATATCTGAGGCACTCTGGAGCATGATTCATTATTCCAGCTGAGTAATACATATCTTTCTTCTCATCTCTTGCATGCCTTTTCTGATGTTTTGCTACAACTATGGCCTTTCATATCTCATCTGAACCTCACCTGTGATTTTGAAGAATTATTGGTGAATAATTGTGTTACAATTTTTACCTTTTTAAAGGGAGCAATTTTTCAGATTAGAACTATAAAACAAAGGTAAAACACTTGTGATACATACAGCATTGTACCTAAACTGCACATGTGTGCACATCCTTGCCCAAGGATAGCCTGTAATCACCTGGTCGTGTGGAGGAAGACACCATTAAAGATCTAGACTGTTGTGGGGGTAGAAGTTCACTGTGGATTTTGTAAGGGTCACCTGTAGTATTATTACAGCTACATCCATGATCAATGAAGCAAATGATTCTGTCTGCCAGTTATTAGTACTTCCAGAGCTAGCAAAAATAAACATATCCAGAACACTGTCATCTTCTGATTTTCTTTCTTCAGAAGTCTTAAAAATCTGTGTCTTTGGACTTGGTTTTAGACCAACACATTGAATGGATTTTAGTTATATATTTCCTTTTGCTTCTGCCACAGGATGAGCATTAAATAAAATTTAACAGGCATGATATATATATATATATATAGAGAGAGAGAGAGATTTTTAGCAAGGCTTAGCTTTGCTCTTCTCTGCTTTCATAATATGTGGAATCATGGAAATCCAGCTCCTGTCCAACTGTGCCATTCAGTTTGATTAAGCTCAGGGGATGGCATTGCATTTACCTATCCAACATTTACCTATCCATTTACGCCTTACACCCAAAAAGCTGCAAAGCTTTTGGTATAGAGAAGAGAGAGCATATCCACAGATTCACTTGGCCAAGAGGAGACGGCACTCTGCAGTGAGGACGAGGGGATTCCTTATTTAAGTGGTTGGCAATAGCTACACAGACTCTTCCATAGATCCTTCGTTGATACACTGAGTTGTGCCATGTCAGTGCATACATTCAGCATATTCCTGGCCTGGGTTGAAGAAATATGAGGGTGATCAGGAATAAGTCTAAAGTCCTACAATGTAAACCATCTTCATTGTGAACATCAGATCAATCTCCACTGAAATTCAACAGCCAGACAGTTTGTTGACTGCAATATATAACCTGTAAAAGGTCTCTTACACCTGACCTGCTAGCAATGCCATTTCTCAAGTAACAAGATTGAATCCTAGCAGACCAAGCAATCTCATTTTGCAAACCAAGTGTTAACATGAGCAATACCTGGATTTGTGAAACAGACACATGACATAAAATAAAACAATAAACCTTTCCTAACTCTGCCCTTCATACCACTGAGAACGAACTAGTGAAGAGCAGCATAGGTACTGTTTAGACAAAAGAGGAAATATTTGTGCCTATAGAGAACACAACAGATTTCCATTCACCCCAATTATCTAATCAAACCTTGTACTAATTAGCACCCAGATAGCAAGGTACAGGTTTACCCAATGCCATAAAAGATCCCACGGGGTGGGAAGGATCCTAAAGTGAACAAGGGGAATTAAAAATTTCCTTTAAATGTTCTGCAGGTCTCTAATGAACGTTACAGCCTAGCAGGTTTTTGGCAACACATACTGCTGGGGTATTATTTTAAACTTTGCTTCCTAAATCAAATAGCCTACTGTTTCAAAGCAATTTTGTTCCCTATCCTAAGGATTAGCTCAAGCATTAACAAAGGCATTAACAAAGTGGTGCACAGAGAGTTGTGACAGAGATGGCGTGTGGGCAATGCTTTTGCTAATTTGACCTCTTAACAGAAATGAGAGGAAACTGTGATCTGAAGCTGACATTTCCTTAGAACATCGCCCAGCTTTCCTAACACTGGGACCACAATTCACTGATAACAGGGCTTTGAAGTAGCTGGAGCAGAGCCAGGAAACATTGGAAGTATTCTTCAGAGAATATCTGTTTCAGATTACCCCAATTTATAGTAAGCCACACATGCTAACTTTAGCATTTCTTCTGTCTTTAAAGCTTTTTGTCTTCTGGCTGATTGATCTTGAGCCTTTTCTTTTGGCTCAGGACAGTAACATTTCTTGTCCAAACACTGCATTCCTACTTTGCATCCAATTTCTTCCCCACCATGTGTCACTAAGTTCACTTATCTTTCTCATCCTCTGACCCATGTTAACTTTTGAAAATACATGATTTTCCTGGAGTTGAAGCTGAACTTGTGGCAAACATTGCACTGAATGACGCTAAGCAAGTGCATGTTGTGGTTTCTTTATTTTGTTCATTCACACCTGCAATACTGAGTCTTCCAGTTCTACTCTTCCCCTGCTCACCATCAGAGGCTGCATAAGGGTAACTCATAGAGAGAAGTTAGGTTTTTCTAGTCCCATTTAAATGAAATTGGAGTTGTACACCCAGCTTTCCCAGAAGGTAATGCAAATCAATAGGAAAAGCTCTGTAGGGCAAAACACTCGTTGCTGAGGACCTGACATCCACAGTACGTACACCTGAGGGCACAGGGTTTCCTTGTGCTAAGTCTAGTCTGATCCCAGGTACTGAGCATTCATTTGCAGCTGCAGGGGTTTTACATGCACATCTTCCAATTTGCTGTCATAGATAAGGAATCTAGCTTGTGAACATCACAACCTTGTGCTTTTACAAATCAAAGCTCAGTAAGAGGTGATGGCTGGTAATGTTCTTCTGATCCAGACCATAGCATCAGTGAAGAAGCACTATTTTGTCCTTCAAAAATCCTGGCTAAGAAAGGGTGCCAGAGAAACCATCCTGCACAGTGAAATACAGAACAGCTACAGCAAGCTGTGGCTCTGCAAGCATCCCTCATTTGTCTTGCCAATGTTGCATGTCCATGGCTCTGAGTGAGCACCTCCAAAGCAGGGCATCATGCATTGTCTCCTCTTCAGTCACACCACCAGACTGCTAGCAAGCATAACTCTCATTGCCCAGCATAGCCATGATTTCTAAGTCATGAATATTGATAGCTAAAGAAAGCCTATTAAATCCACTTGACAAGTCTGTGGAACAATCAATGGCAGCATTGTTTAGCATCTATTCTCTGAGAAGATTTGGTGTGAAAGAGTCTATAACCTGCTCTGAAGTTCTGAGACACTCTTTTGCCTTTTCCCCAGCTGGAACTTAACACCAATCAATGCTATGCAGAATAAGAAAAGTGGATAGTAGGCTATCCTACCACTGGGCACTCATCTTGGGAAAACAGCATTTATACAAATTCTGAGGTTCAACATATCATATCAAAACAAAGGCATGGACAAAAAGGCACACATTCATTTGTGTATCACACTAACAGCAAGAATTTTGCACTCTACAGTCAGGAACTGCAGTAGGTTGGCTGCTGTGGATGCTGGCAGCAGTCTGGAAATCTAGGAGAAGCTTCTCAAAAGGGGGAAATCTACATAGCAGTTCGGGGTGGGGGGGTGGGGGTGGAATTGTCCAGAGAGCTCCAACTAAATCTGAGCTCTGCCATTAAGCAAAAGGCAGCCTCATATATTTACCTGGAATGAGGACTAATTCTCCATATTTCCTATACTTCAGCAGTTCTCATTCTTATATAAAATACTGTTCCCACTGGTTTCAATGTGACTTCTGCTGTAAAAAACTTACTGCTGAACAGGAATACAGATACTCACCCAGTGCATGATGCCAGTAAACTTTGGGAGAGTGCAACTTGCCTGCTGTTATCATGTGTTTCCGCTCTTTTTCTCCTTCTTAGGAAATTAGACTATGATTTCACAAGAGGCTGTCTCCTGAAATTTCTAAGCTTTCCATACTGTCACGAGAACAGCCAAAAAAATAATAATTTTGGAAAAGACAAAAATGGAATAAGTCCATTTTCCATACTGAAGCAACATTCTGAGACCAAATTTACCTACATTTATGTTCACTGAAATGATACTTCTCTTGATGCATTTTATTTTGAATGGAAAAAATATTTAATTACAAAAGTGTGATGGATGAGAACTGATATCACCAAGTAACAGCAAGTCTTTCATTTCAGGTTGACTTGACACAATGTTTTTCCCTTTCATTTTTCGGTTCAAATGTAATTGTTCAGACAGTCATTTGGCAGAAGGTCTTACCATTTCTTAAGGGAAAAATTTGCTTGGTTATCAAAAGCAGTTGTGGAAGCAAGCGCTCCTGTTGGGGGAGACACTGACTGAGACAACAGGTACCTTAAAATCATGAAATTTGGTAGGAAATGTACTCTCTAGGGTGAACCAAGAAGTTCAGAATAAGTACAGACTCTCCTTCTTGCCATCAACTTCATTTTCCCAATTTTAACATTTGCAGCACCTGAAAAGTTGAAATTAATGATAATCAGAGACTGTTATTAGATGGCAGTCAATTTTTGGCATGAAGACACACTTTTGGTACTTCCTGTTTGAACTGCCCAAATGAAGGCAAACTAGTACTAAAGAGGAAGTGGAAGGCTCCAGGAAAGAAGTGTGTGTCTCCTTGATCTTGGTGGTCTTGCACATCTACTGTGTCGTGTGGAACTTGACACATTTCAGTACGTTACAGCCAGTGAGTGTTATCTGAAGGTATAACCCAGAATTAAACTACCTTCTAAACTGCAAAAGCACGTTACTAATGATAAGCTTCTCATTTGGCACTTTAACCGCTCAGCTACCATCCAGCACATGAGTATGTCAAACTCCTTAAGTACCATGAGGTCAAGTCAGAGAGAAGAGTGGTTTCATCAAGGTCACACAAAGGTTGCACAGGGAAGGTGAAAACTGAATTTAGTTCTCCTGTATCCCAGTAGAGAGCTTGGACAGCAGACCATTGTCTCTCACTGATATTAGCCTCTATAATAAATGATGCCTCCTTGGTGGGGAACTGCACAATTTGACATCATTAGCAGATCTGGAATTGTTAAAAGGTTTAGGGCTCCAGCATGTTTTGGTTTTAATTGAGCATGAAGCAGTCTTGGCAATAATACCAAAAAAAAGCCTTACACCCAAATAAAATCTGTTTGGATTGGCTGGTCTTCATGAAGTGATTCATAACAACAAAGCTGCACCTTCTTTCTTCATGTCAGCACAGTTGTCAGGACTAAATATTGTGGGCTCTACATCTTTGAATAGGATTGATTGCACAATGTTTGCAAAAGTGCAAAACATTTCAAATGCATCTTGTGTGGGAAAGAAACAAATGGATTAGCGTTCCTCCCCTTTGAATCTATTTGGACCATAATAAAAACAGATAAACTGCTGAGTAGAAGACAAATAAGTAGGGTCATTCTTGCAGGAAAGTACTCATGTCACATTCACCCTGGATAAAGCTAATATATCCTCATAAGGCTTTGAAAAGATTTCTTCTTGGTTCCCAAAATGAAGAGTTGACAGTCTACGAGAGCAATCATTAAAAATAAAAACACTTTTCTAAGTTTAGGAAAAATAACTATGCTAGGGCATATCACTTACAATAACATATGCTTTTGAAGATCAGAATCCAATAAATATTGAAAGATGTTTCCCCCATTCCTTCCTGACTCCTGATTACCCAGAACATGAAGGCATTCCACGTACTCCGTATGCTACGTGCTTCAATTTCCAGAATGTATGTTGTCCATAATTGCTTTAATCCCTCAGCAGGTGTCAGGGATGACACCTGCATTCGCTGCGAGCAG
>NW_010320161.1:0-131558 GCF_000700745.2 Antrostomus carolinensis
ATATTATATTATTAGTTTTACTATGATGTATTTACTGTGGCACATACTTGCAAAAATGAAGAGCCTAAATTAATACTCCTAACACCCTATTCAGACACTCAGACATAAGCAGACTGAAATCAAAGCACCAATTGCTCCCCTTTAATTCAATAGGATTTGTGAGGGTAGAACATCTTAAGAATATAAGGCCATTTTTACTTTGATTCCTTAATAAATGGACTTAGGATCCTAACTGGAAAACTGTAACTTATGTGCATAGCAAGGGGGTTAAGGTGGCACAGGGTTAAGGTGGGAAGGCATCATAAGTTTCTTTGCTCTGTTTCAACCTTCTGATATTTGATGCCATTCACCAGAGGTCTCCGAAGTGTAAAAAGTTTGTCTCCTCTTGTTAAATTGCCACCTGCTCAGGGAAAAGCTAATCCATTAAGGTCAAGCAGTTCTGAGAAGGTGCTGCAGTGCCTGGGGCTGCCTCTTGAGTTTCACTTCTAGCAGCTGCAGGAAGATGAAGTCGGGATGGTCCTTGTTACTGAAATTAGACAGATCAGGAAGTAAACAGAGCTCGCCTTTCATCTGATCTGGCTTTGAGATGGGAAAGGTTGGGGAGGGGGGCAGAGAAGAGGGTGAATTCCTCTTCTAATTACTTTACGGGTCAGTTCTCCAGACTTTTATGTCAATGTCAGACATGCATAATCTTTTTTATTTTTAAATGAGAGAAAAGGAAAAAAAATAATCTCATGAACTACTGAAGATTTTAGGTTTTACTATCATTTAGTTCTCAATACCGTGACTTTCATGGGGATTATTATATTTTCCTTTGGAATGAGGAGCCAACAGAGCTAAGACAGGGGAAGAGCCATGCTACCTACATAAACTTCTTGTCTTCTTTAGTATTGAAACCTTTGTCTTCTTTGTTCATTACTTGGTTCCTTTCCTCTGAAGTGGATTTGAGGCTTATGAAAGGTGATGGACTGACATTACAGGCTGGAACCCTCTTTTTCACACCTGAGCTGCTGGGACAGCAGCCCTATGAGACCTTCTCCTCCGTACAGATCTCAAGGGACAGCCATCCACATTAAAGAAGAGTCAGATGCCACCTCAATGGCAAAGGCTTCCTGGTTCCCCTTCTCTACACCTCCACGGCAAAGGCTTCCTGGTTCCCCTCCTCTATCTGCAGCCTGCACCAAACCCACCCTACGTGAACCTGGTGCATCACCTTGTAGAACTCCCTGACTTGCAGATGGCAACTTTGGAAAAGAGTGAAAAAACTGAATAATGGAAGATCATTCAGGAGCAATGCATGGGTGTGTTCAGCATGAGCTATAACTCGTAGCAGTTGTTTGGATGTGCCGCAGCAAATAAATGAACCAGACTCGATCTTCTTTGTCTTACTGAGAGCCAATATTGTCTGGGATCAGCTGGTGCAAAACCAGACTTTTCAACACCTTTTTTTGGGTAACATAGGCTGTGATTATATGAATTCCATAGGTGCAGGCAGCCTTATTGCTTCAGTCCCTGCTTCTCTCACACCCACTTGGAGTCCTATTTTCACAGGGTTTTTAAGAGCCGCTTTAGAGAGCTGTGATAATCCAGGGGATTAGTGAGAGCCAGAGGGGAGCCAGACACATGATGCCCCACAACTGAAACATGCAGATGCTTTGCTTTGATGTGATAAGGCACACCGAAGCCTTTTAAAACTGAGATGAGGGAATGTTTTGTAGAGCACTGCAGCATCCTAACTCTACCAGGGCCATCAGAAGCAAAGGTGCTGTTAAGAAAGCTCGTCAGCTACTTGGTTCAATTAATTTTTTGCCCCCTTGATTCTGCTCAGCCAAAGCTCTCTCCTTCACCTTCCCCCACCCCTCTGCTCTTTGTGTTTACAGGGCAACAGTGGTGAGCAGGCAAACTATATTTTACAGCTGGTGTCCTAAGTGAGATGGAAAGATACCCTTCTCCAGAGTCAGCTATGTCTGTGCTATGGGTAGCTAGAAGGAGCCTTTTGACTGGATGAAAATAGGCATGTTTTAAAAATCCTCTTCCTTCCTGTGATTTGCAGCAGGCCCTTTAAGTCTCCCAGAGCCAATGAATTATTTTGAAACTTTTTTCTCTTCTTCTAAGCTAGGCAAAGTACTCAAGTGCCTGCCTTTCCCTCTGTAAATCTCAGCCTGGCTTCCCACCAGAGACAAATGCATATATTTACATTTCTTTTTGCATAACTTTCTCCAAATATATACAGAAAATGTCCAACTTGCAGGCAGATTAAACATATACATTTTTAATCATATATCTATATTTCTCTCTATATATACATACAACTTACTGGGGGACCAGGATGTTCACTTTGCAATTTTCATTCATGCAAGAAGTCTATATGCATGCAGTTGGTGTCAGTTTTGGCATTAAGCTCCAACAAGGATTACATTGTGCTGAGCGTTCTATAGAAATTAGGGGAAAAACAACTCCTGTCCCAAAGTACTTACAACCTACATAACAAAAAATACAAATAGTTGCTAAGATGATGAAAGAAAATTTTTTTCTAGTTAGAGGATGCATTTATCTAAGAACGTGTTGAAAATTCTTTTCTTACCTGGTGTTAAGAAAGCAGAAATATTTAGTGGCACTTAAATTTTTAAGTCAATATTTCCTAAATTCACTGGCAACTCTCAGAACTGTGTTTGAATCTCCAAGGATGCTCATCATCAGGACTGTTTGAAAATATGATTTACTGATTACAATGAGTCTGCAGACCACAGATCACAAAGTGTGCTCTAAGGTGCCGTCAAGATGTGTCCTCAAGCCCTGCAGATTGAATTTTTAACTAGAAGATAATAATTTAATTGAAATATCTGTAAAATACCATCATAGACCCAGATCTTGAAGCCAGATGTCTTTGCATAGATTTTAGAATCTCTACAGACTGAATTCCGGACAAAGTTATTGAAAACTAACCCTCAGGCTCATAACGACAGTATGGGACCAGAATGCTTGCAGAAGTCATCACATACTATCAAATCTCAGAGTGATACATAAGACAGGGAGAGACACTACTGTCTCCTTCTTTGTACTCCTTTTGCACTGTTTTCTCCTTTTTTCTTTAACACTCTGTGTTAAAGTACTTTTATTTCTCACATCTCAGGTGAGAGTCCTAATTGGCAAAGTAGACTACTGTGGAGTCATTGCTTGTGTGCGTGGGTCGGTGGGTGTGAAAAATTCATGAAGATTTTGGTTTCATTCAGCACTGGAATCAAAACACATCTTGAAACCTCAAAATTTGTCATTAAATAAAATTTGCTGGTTTTTGGCCAGCCTAACTTTTCTCCACCATCTGCTTGGCAAAGCATCCTGTCTTTGGGATGCAGTTGGAAGAGGCCTATTATGATTAGTATAAATGCTGCTGGAAAATAAATTCTTTATTGGAATTTTTATGTTATTTCATCAGACAAGGAAACTCTTGCTAATTGGATCCTATCCCTCCACTGCCAGTTTCAGTTAAGAAGAAATGTAAGCAGTACACAGTTGGGATTTTGTCATTGTGATCAAACACAGTTATTTAAATGCAACGTAGAGCAGATACATCATTCAGTATACCACTAGGTATACTTCTTTCCTTGGCACAAACGTTTGCCTCTTGTTATCTGGCACAGTCTTAAAATGCATATTTAGTCAAAAATATCAACTGAGTTCTAAAAGAACATCCAATCAGGACTGGGCACAATCTGAATATTTTTAAAATAATGATAGCAAACCACCAAACAATCCAGAAGCATTGTTGGAATAGATTAATAATTGTAAATAAACTGTTCCTGACATGAGCCAAGGTCTGTAAAAATGATGTTTCATAATAGTCTCACATCAGCAAATCTCTTCAAGATGCTCTTTTTAATCTGAAATATCTTGGTTTCAAAATCCCTGCAGAATAAGTGATTATCTCTTTCATTTTCATGTTCCAAAGGTACCACGTACTCTTTCAAAAGTCACTTGACAAAGAGAACAGAAAATGTTAGCCCCCTTGCCAAGTGGAAAGCTTTAAAAAGCCCTTATTATTATTCTGCAAAATGCAAACAAAGCTCAGGAGGAGTCCCTGTTAGGAAGCGATTTGCATCTCTTGGAATGATTTAAAACTGATGAAGATGACAACTTGAGTGACTTCTTACCCTCTGTGGACCTCGAAGGCTCTGGCAGAAAAGGAAGTTAAATATTGAAATTATTTTGCTATTGAAAGACACAAAAACTGATCTGATGTTTAGGCCTTCTGTCCCTGCTGCTGGGCCTTTGGCACTTTATCATCTGTGACCTTGACTCAGAGAGTCACTGATCTCCATTTTATCAACAGCCAGTGGCTGCACAGTCTCTTGCTGATATGACTGCACATGGTACTGCTTAAAAAATGGCACTGTCTTGCTTGAGAAATTAGCTCCTTTACGGACTGTTTTATCTACTGACATCATAAGATTTTTTTTTATTATTTTTTTTTTAATAACACAGCCCACATAGCTCTAGGAGAGCAAGCTGGATTTGGTGACAACTCCCAGTCAACAGAATCATTTACTAAATATTACTTCTAGAGAAATTCTCCATATTCATTATGTTCCAGTTATACCTCCACTGCAATTCAGCAACTGTCAAAAGCCCAAGGCATGCCTGCTCATAACCAATGGCATTATCTGAGTAAAGTTACACAGGTTTCAGAGCAGGGCAGTCGTTAAAGATACAGGGCTATTTCAAGCAAAAAGAACCTAGCCTGACTTTCCAATAGTCTACTATGTTGGCAAATAATAAAATATCATTGAAAGTGTAAGCTGATAATTGTCATTGTCACATAACAAATATGGGGAAAATGAATGCAATTGTTCAAAGCTGCTCCTTGGAGATCAGTGGTGTCATTGAATTTTTTTATTCAAGTATGGTCGCTCTTTTCAAAACCAAATGTGGATAAGTAACTTCTAAAGTCTGTAGATAGAATATACTTTATGATGCACATAATTACAGGATCTTCTCATCCTAAAATTCATACAAAGTCTTTGAAGGCTTTTTATTCTCCATCCCTAATTAATGTATCATACATTCCGCTTATAGTAGTGTATAGGATCCTCGTTGTAAATTGAGCTAGAGGTCTTTTAAATGAACTTCAGTGTTTGTGAAAAAACACTGACATCAGAGAGGGAGAAATTATTATATATTGCAAAGGGTCATCATTTCAGATATAGCCAAGATGACCCTAGGTGTTATAAATACTAGAAATAGAGAGAGTTGCATGAGAGGCAAAGATGGAAAAGTGAAGAGTAAACTTAAGGTTCATTAGGCTTGAATTTACAGAAGCAGCAAGCCTGTATATAAACTCATTCTCATTTGGGAAAGCAGATTAATAAGTGTTTGTGGTAAATAGACTCTGCAGACTTTAGCATATATTAAGATATTCTAAAGAACAGAAGACTTTCCTGAACTGGAGAAACAGTCAAATGACAACAAATAATACATCTGAAGATTCATTTTCATTATAGAAGACCAATATACCCAATCGTAAAACCATAATTTTAGATAAAATTCACTGTACACAAAAAATAAGAGAATATCTTTTTAAAGAGAAGCACATCAGAAATGCTAGATAAATATGTGAAGGATCAACAAATGCATTGATCTTTAGGTCTGATTCAGTGGAGATACAAAGTGATAACCCAGTTGCCTTAGCAGGAGTTACTGGACACTACAAAATATTTGTTGTATAACACAATTTGACTGAAGTGAACCAAAATTTCTAATGTATGATGCTCATCTAGAAGATAGGAGTTTGCCTGTGCAGTCTATGAAGTCAACAGAAGCTTCACATTGACTTCAGGAGGAGCATAAAAAGGACACTAAGGATAGAGAAGAAACAAAATTGGAGCTTAACTAGTCACACAAACACCAGAGAAACTACCCATCTAAATTATCACACAAATAATATAGCTTCAAAAAAACCCTCAAACCTCAGTTTGCTTTCCTGGATGCAGTTACTGTCATGATGTATGGAGTCACAGACTGTCATAAATTAAAAGCATGCTTACTAAGGAAAGAGCTATAAGGCCCATGCCGCCATCGGACACACTGTGTTCCAGTTTTGTCTCCTTTGGGCTCACCACACCCAGCCTGGATCTCTGTCCATCAGCCACAGACAATGAGCATCTGGGCTATATGACACAATAACCATCTGTGGCGAAATCATACCCCATTGAAATCAACGTTGAGGCTGCCATTGACTACCACAGGGGCTGTATTTCATGCAGTCACAGTTGTCTACACAAAACGGAATCGCTTTTTAGTCTGCCTTCTTCACCCTTCCGCTTTCAGTCTTCTACAGCAATACATTTTGGAGTAAACTATGACTAGCAAGAGCCAGTGAAGTATTGCCAGCACACCCTTTTTGGTGGAGTTGCCTTCTGGCAGCTGTGTCCAGAGATGCAGAAGAAACCCTGTTCAACCACAGCGATATGAAGTTCCTGGTTGAACAGCCAAAGTTAGGGAGTTCATAATAGGTAGGCTGACAGTGATTGCAAATGAATGAAATATTACTGCTTCCTCTTACTTGAAATTGAAACCTTATTTTAGCAAGGTAATAAAGATCAGTTTTCTTGCAATCTGGAAGATAATTCTCAATTAATCTGAGCTTTGGTGAGATGCTAAATAAAAGCCAGACAGCACAGATCACGGTGGCATTCTGAGCTTGATTAGAGCTTGTAGGGACTACAGCAAATAAAATTAGTAAATAATAATCATAGCAATGATTCGATCCCTTAAAAGATCGAATATTCAAGAGAGCAAAGAAGAAAGGCATTCTTGAAAAACTGAAGTTGATGTCTATGGTGTCGGGTGAGAAGAAAACACAGGGAAGATTCAACATGCAGAGTTATACTTTAACTTTTCAGATGGACAAGGATGTTGCTTTCAGCTGCACCAAGAAGCTCAAAATCTTTTGGATAGCGTATCTAGAAAGTTGGTGGCTGGCTGTGATGGGGTAATTGAGAATAAAAGCAGTCTCTTCTTGGCAGCAAGAATACAATAGTGCCTCTGTTACTACACTCACTTTTTCTCCTTATGCTGGGCTTCTCGCTTACCTCCGATTCATCCTGAAAGAGTAAGGATGTGCACCAAGATCAGAAAGCTGCATGCAGGAGCAAGGAAGTTTCTTTTGCAGCGGAATGACACTGCATTTAATAAATATCCTCAGCCTTAGTTCATTTGAGTGGATTTCATAAGGAAGCCCAGTTGTTTAATCTTCTCCCCTCCTATAGTTAATAATATTCTAATTATAATAATTATTATTTCTTTGCATTTACATAACACTTCACATCTTCAAAGCATTCTCTAACTATGAATCATATTACTCACAAGTTAAGTTACAGAACTAGCTAGGATTTCCCTGGCTAATTTTTTGAAAGGAAAACAGTTTTTAGAAGTCCTAATTTTGTGATGTGGAGAGATATAGTTCCTGTTAGCTCATATTTGAATCTAAATATATGGGGAATTCAGTCTGACAAAGTAGCCTGGTTTCTTTGGGAAAAGACAAGGACCACAGTGTTTCCATCTGTGGCATTCAAACAGCTCAAATGAATATTGAATGAGGCCAAAAAGGAATATGTAGTTTTGGTTCAAATTGAAATGGACTATTTAGTTGATTACCATTAAAAACTCTTTGATTTTTTTTTTTTTTTAAAGAATAGCATGGAGAAGCATTTTTAATATTGTAATTTAGAACACATAAATTTTGAAGTAATGGAATTTCCTTCAAGATGAATGTCCAAGTTTTCATCAGCTCTTTTAAGTCCAAAACTGTGACAGAGCATTGTGCCATTTCTCTCTCTTCTAACCGGTTGCTGTGTGAACCATAGTCTCAGAAAGCAAATGAGGAAATCACAGACTCCAGATACATCCAGCTGAAGAACAAGTACAGGAAATAGTGTTCGTAAATAGGAAAAGCCCAATGTTGGGATTCATGTGCCCAAACTTCAACTGCATACAAGTACCTTGCCTGCATGGGAACATGAGGCTATTCGCTCATCCTTAGTTACCACTGGGCAGAGAAGGAGGAGGAGGTTTACTGGTTTGTGCACAAGATGCATGACTAACACAAGCAGGTTGAAATCTCCCCAAAAATGTCTGTTTCACTCCACTGAGTGCTGAAGAAGCTCTTTTTGTTAGGTCACAGCTCTGAGGTGGCTCTAGGTAGACAAGATTAATCCCTTATGCCTAAGGAAAAGTGACCAACACAGCTTTATTGTTAAAGAAACTTCTGTATTGACACAAAGAACAAAGTCTCCTTTCTTTCAAATTTGCACCACTTTTGACCTCCACACAGAAAGCCATGACTTTTCACCTTTTGATGGCCTCTCTGAGAGGCAGATAAGCTCGGGCTTGGTCCATAGACAATATTAAACTATTACATTCAACAGTAAACCAGATAATCTGCCAAGAAAATAGGCACTACTGCATTTAACTTTATATGAGATGATTACTCCTGGACTATGTATATTAATGAGCTTTGAATGAGTGACGTTTAATAAAATATTCACTATCTCTTCAACTTACTTTCATTTCTTTTCTTGCTGGAGCCCTTTCATATTTGAAAATTAATTATGCACACCATATTTAACCAGGATGAAAATGAGACTTACATGGAACCTTTCCAGCTCTTCATTACATATTTAATTGTTAAAATAATCAAGCTATCCATCACACATCCTGCCACCCAGTCGTCTGTCACCTTGGAACCAGTCAGAGAGACCATAGACAGAGAAGTCTGGAAACAAAAATTTCACGGGTCTCATGCTGAACAATTTTGCCATTGAGAGGAATGGTCTCCACATGGTGAGCCTGTATCTTATTTGCAAAAATAACAAACAACAGCATCTTCATGGCATCTTCTACGCTTTGGGTTTCCTGTCATTAAGGACCAAAAACTACATCCATGTTATAGGAAAGTTCTTTAGCACAAAATAAATTCAAGCTCCTGTGTCTTCTCATTGATTTTAGAGCCAGGCCAAGAGCGCTTTACAAAGTACACAGTGATCTGACCAGCATTTAATAATAGTTACATGTTATGTGATGCTTTTCATCAAAAAATTGTATATGCACTTTAGTAAAATGCTAGGTAACATAGTCTTTGTTTTATGGATGGGGAAAGAGAAACTCTAGAATGGTATCAGGCTATAGCAGTAATCCATCAAACAGAACTAGATACTTTGTGGAGTTGAATCCTATGGCCTGGAAAACCACAAAGCAAACATAGGAAGAGGGATGAAACCTCCACCTTCTGATTTTGACTGCAGTGCTCTTTCCACTGAGTTTTCCACATACCAAGAGCTGCATGAAGGCTGCTGGAATGTTTCATTTAGATCTGGGGTTCAGTATTGCAGGATCAGAAGCCACTACAATGCCATGACTGCACAATATTTGAAAGATGTAAAGTACAAAGAATTCAACCATGTGGATTTTGGATGGGCCTCTGGATTTTTAGAAAAGGTACAAAGAGGATGGATTATTAATTTTGATCAAGTTGTTTTACCTACACAGGCGTCATTCCCCTACTATCTGACATGCCAAGTGCTCATAATATCACCAGGAAAATAATATTGCACACTGCAGTGAGAACATTTTTCAAGTAAAGGTGTATTTCAGTAGTCATAAAAATACAACCCATTTTCAGTCCACAAAGGACCATGAACAGGGTGCAAGTTTTAACTTTTCTTATTTTACCGAAAGCATCATCATCATCTTCAGTACAGACAGAAGGATCACAAAGAATATCTAATTCTTACACCCCATTCCACAGATTATCAAAAGCATTTTGGTAGGAACAGAGTACCCCAGTTAGTTTATTTAAGCCCAGTCTCAGTCTGTATTTCTCTAGAAATGAAGTATGATTTCAGTTTAATGCCTAATTTTACACAACCAAGAGTGGACTTAAAACTAGACAGGTCTAACAGGGTTCAGCAATACTGTAGCTTTAAATGACTACTCTCTAATACTTTAACTGTCCCTAGCATTAATTGTACATTGGCCCATGCTCTAAAGGGAAAATAAACTTTGTCTTTCATGCACAAAGGTAGAACAAATACTATTAAAATCTAACTGAAGAGCTTTCTAGAGACTATTAAATAAATCTCAGCTCAGGCAGGCTGGGATGTATTGTGAAGGTCAAAGCTGATATGAACAATGAACTAGCTACTTGCATAGAGATAATGCATTTGGTTAAATGAGTTGTTCCTATCAAATAGAAATATGAGCTGGAAAAACAAAAACAACAACAAAAAACTCAGAAGATGCAAGAATTACAAAACAAAAGTCACTAACACCAGCCATAGCTTGAAAAGTATCAAGGACAGAACCAGTGAAGCAAATGATCTATCTTATAAATTAGACTTCAACTAGTGTAAAAGCAGCCAAAGTGAGGGCCCAATTGTTTTTGTAGCCTGTCGGAAATAATTTCAAATCTGACAGGATACCACGGCTCGTAGTGTGATCTCACAGATTTCAATGATCATGCTGAGAGATAAGCACAGAAGCACTGATAGCAAAAGCACTGCTGCCAGCTTTGCTGTACTAAGAAATTATCATTCACTCCAAATAGCATATCAGGTGAATGCTGAATGATTTCCCTTCCTCCTCTGCCTGCCTCCCTGCTACCACCCTCTTTCTTTCCCTTTCCCCTCCCTGAGAAGACAAGAAATGTTGTGGTTTATAGTACCAAAACCAGCTGATATATCCAGTAACAACAAACATCAAAAGGAATTACACCATCATCAAACTCTTATAATATCATTAGTGTCCTAAATTAATGCAAGATTATTGCCCCAGAAAAGAGCAACAACCATACACAGATACTAATAATGCTGCAAGTAGGTTCTAGTGCTCCACCAAAGGAGAAAGTACCACACGCTCACTCTATAATTATGTAGGGAATCAACTGACAAAGCTATTTCTTCAGTTACAGATGGCAACAAGCAAAGCTATGAAGTTCATGTGCATGCCTGAGAATAGGTGCCCTCCACCCACTCCTTGGCTCCCTAGCTGCTTGGGCCCAAGTTGGCCCAAAAAGATATGGTCACACTCGGAAGGGAGAAGGGCAGGTCTTCAAGACCCTTCGGTGTGGGATGCTGTTGATTGACACAGGTTGCCCAAGGAAGTTGTGGATGCCCCCTCCCTGGAAGTATCCAAGGCCAAGTTGGATGAGGCTTTGAGCAACCTGGTCTAGTGGAAGGTGTCCCTGCTCATGGCAGGGGGGTTGGAACTGGATGATCTTTAAGGTCCCTTCCAACCCAAACCATTCCATGATTCTATGATTGCTTAACCCATAAACATCCACTCTGATAAAGCCAACTCTGACTATGGCCCTCTTTTGGAAGCTGCAGTGTTGCCCTGCAGAACGGGAATGCTTCTATTTTATGGGTCAGGGAAGATTTATTTCCTCTGACTTGTAGCTTCATATACTTTGACTAGTATCATTACTGTTTGGCTTTGTGGGA
Source organism: Antrostomus carolinensis (assembly GCF_000700745.2). Taxonomy (NCBI): domain Eukaryota; kingdom Metazoa; phylum Chordata; class Aves; order Caprimulgiformes; family Caprimulgidae; genus Antrostomus; species Antrostomus carolinensis. Next base: position 11,496 of record NW_010320161.1, read on the forward strand.
TATTACAAGGCCCTGTCCAAAACATAATCCCTGGAGATTATTTTTTTCCTGTCAGAAACATCCATTAATTACACTAAAGGTACAATTTGAATCCATTTACAGTATGTGCACAGTCTTCAAGCTGTGGGGAAGAAAGAGAGTCCTACAGGAAAAATACTAAGCAGGGATTGCAGGGAACTGATTTCAGTTCTTAGTGTTGCTGCAATTCTGACTGTTCACAAATTACTTCATTAGCCTCTACTCACTGACCCAATAGGAAAACAGAGATATTTGTTCAACATATCTAATTCTACAGTAGCTGTTTAGGACAATAGTAATTTAACAAATGCTTGCATTTCTAGAGTCTATCACTATTTGAGTCCAATATCAATTTGTCTGTCTACCTACTGTGATGTAAATAACAACAACTGTGTCTGTGGGGCTCATGTGCAACTAGAAAATGGATTACCATTCCCTTTGGCTTTTTCTCAGTCAAGATTCTGAGCTGAAGGTCTCTCGCTTCACCGCAGAACCCCAACATTATCCCCTCAGTTCAGTATCCATCAATTTGGAGATCTAATCCAGGTTAAACGCCCCTGCCTTTTTTTTTTTTTTCTTCCCCAGGTCCTGCAAACACTTGCACTAACACAGCTATAGAGCTGGAAGATGAAGAGCAGAAAGGAGGGAGTAGTTTTCCTTCCAAAATTTTACCTTCCCGCTGAAAAAAGGTACTTGGCAATGCACCCTTGTAGACAGGCAAAGGCAGTACCATCTCCATTTTACAGTCAGGGAATGAAATCACAGAAGTATTAATTGGTTTGCCCCAGGACACACAGGAAGTCTGTGGCAGGGCCAGAAATTTGACATAGATCTCCCATGTCTCAGATCAGTGCCTTAATAATGAAGTAATCACCAGAAGGTTGAATACTTAGGTTAACTGTAGAAGAGTAAGGGGATTTTTTGCTACTGTATATAAAGAGAGAAATGGCAGCAATGCATTTCTAGTTCCTGGAAATCTTTAAGTTCATTTATGTTCTAAGAAGTGACTGGGGAAAGAAATGACACTATGGGGTTCTCTGTTTATTCCTTCTCAGTTACTTTTATATGAAATTTGCTCAATTCACAGTTCAAAGGAATGCGTTTGCTCAGTGCCAGCACAATGCAAACTCAATCAAGGACTGAAAAATCCTACTGTGTTCTTTGACTCATGCATCATCAGTAGCCAGAAAGCATTTTCAAAATATTCTAGAAATCAAAGGTCCAGACAAAAGACACAAAACATGAGATTTGTTTTGATTTCACCTGCTGCTGGTGTTGGCAGAACACTGTCCAAAATGTGGAGGCCTATTTTCTTTCAAACTTACTCTGAAATTAAAGAGAAAACTCTTTCAGTTCAATCCAAGCTATTTAATTTCCAAGATGGAGTTACCTTCTACAATGTATAAATATTAATACTGGTAATAGAATAATAATATTCCTTCTCACTTGGTTTTAAGCAATTATTTAATTTTATTAATCTCAATAGAGTAAGAAGGATTTCACTTGTCCATTTCACTTTCTCTTTATGTGATGGATCCTTCTGATTGCAAACTTTCATTAACTTGCAGTCTGTTGTCCTACAAGTGTGTTGTGAGTTGACCTTGGCTAAATGCCAGGTGCCCACCAAGCTGCTCTATCACCCCACTCCTCAACAGGATTGGGAAGGGAGAAGATAAGATGGGGAAAAAAACCAAAACAACACAACAAAAAACAACCCCTTGTGGGTTGAGAGTTTAATAGAAACAAAGAAAAGCCACATGCGTGGAAGCAAAAGAAGAACAAAATATTTATTCTCTACTTCCCATCAGCAGGCGATGTCTGGACACTTCCTGAGGAGCAGGGCTTTTGGTACACATAGAGGTTGCTCTGGAGGACAAACGTTGTAAATAATGAGTGCCCTCCCTTCCCCCTCTGTTCCCTTTGATTTATTCCTGAGCAGATGTCATATGGTATGGAATATCCCTTTGGTCAGTTTGGATCAGCTGTCCTGGCTATGTCCCTTCCTAAGATCTTCCCCACCCCCAGCCTACCAGTGGGGTAGGTATTTCTTCAAATATTGGAGAGCCAGCCTTGATGCTCTATGAGCACTGCTCAGCAGTAACCAAAACACTGGTGTGTTATCAACACCTTTCTAGCTACTAACACAAAACACAGCACTCTGAGGGCTGCTATGAAGAAAATTAACTCCATCTCTGCCAGACCCAATACAAGGTGACAGACAGGCAAGAGTGCAACTCAGCTCAAGCACAGATGCAGGTTGAGGGGTGAGCCTTGTGGACACCTTTCTCCACAAACACAGTTGCAGTGGGAAACTCTCTGCCTAGCATCCAAGGGCATTCACATCATTCAGCCCATGGTCCCATGGTGGCTGGAGCAGTGTGCCTGTTTCTCTAATGAAGGAGGCAAAGGGGTGTGATGCTGCTAGAAACAGGGCTTCTGGCCCTGAAATGCTTGGTCAAGCCCAGGTTTAGCTGTTTCAGCACTGGTAGGCCTCCAGTCCCACCAGGAAAGAAAATTATCGTGTGGTGTGAAGTCCTCTCCCTTTTTCAGATTTTAAAAGAAATGTCCAGTATTTTGTCCCTTAGACTCAAACCACCCAAAATTTCATCCCTCTCAGTTCAGTCACTTACTATGGATTTTGTTCTGTCCTCCAAATACTTGATAGACTTCTTTGTCACTCTGCTCTCTATTCCATGTATGGAAGACAAAAATAAGTGCAGGCCTCAAGCTACTGACTGGGACCATTAATGACTTTGGATTTTTTGGGAGTGTGCAAAGACAAATGTTTTCATGAGCATTTACATCCAAGACAAAGGTGAACTTTTAGTTTATGGCATATAAAAAGTGGCCACTTTGTGGTCTTGTGTTTGTATGAACAGGCAGTGCATCAGGACTTAAATCCTTCCTCATCTCTAGGAGCTACATACTGCTTACACCCCACGTAGCCCCACCTTGAAAGACTCCGTAGCTGACTGGAATTCACTGCAAGGGAGTATTTCTACTATAATGCTGTTGCGTCTTTATTGCTACAGGACTTCCCCTCCTCTCCCCATTTTGAAAGAGTTTTTTGGTTGCTTTTGTGAAATAAGAAAGCATGATGATAACAAAGTCTAAAGGTTAGGAAGGTATAATAAAATTTAAAAACTGTAATAACACAGTAGGAGTAATCCCGTTGTGTAGCATCTTTCAACAGAGATTGCAGAAGAAAGCATTAATTAAACTTAAATCATTTAACCTCTGAGGTAGGTAGTATTACTATACCCGCTTTGCTAATGAGTAAACAGAGGCCTTGGTATGTTACATGCCTTGTCTAAAGTTACCCAACAAGTTAGAAGAAAGGGAAGAGAAATAATGAAATTAACAGCAGCAGTAAATATTTCTAGTATGACATCATGCAAATTCTCTTCCCCACTTCCAGCAGCTAGCATCACTATTTCCCAAATTATGGTATTTTTATACATATAACAAACAGGTAAACTAACCGTCTTCCTGCCATGATTTAGGAGAAGCTCAAGCTGCACTTGTGTCTAATGGCATTTATTCCAGCTTTCCCCTTTCCCTCACCTGCTCCACTGACTCCCCTCTCCCCACTCCAGCTTCCTCAGGACTCTCCTTGCTTCTGAGCAGGCAGCCAAGGCTGCAGGTATCAGAGGAGTCATTTTCAAATGAAGATACTTTTGGGGTGTGTAGGTTTACAAAGGGTGAATTTAATGCCTGAAAACATGACAACAAGTTGTAAACCACCTTTTAGCAAATTTGTGACTACAGCAGAATCTATAGCAAGGAAGTCTCTATGCGCATTTTACACAGGGCAAAGCTCAATCTCCCAGTCACCTCTTGCAATCAAGAAATTCAGCGAAGTCACTCCCAGAAGAGGACAAACAAGTGATAGTTTCCAAAATAAAACAACTTAATGTAAAATTTTTCATTCCCTTCCTAAAGAAATAAGGCTTAACACAAATAAGGAAAATTAGGATGCACAACTATATCTACAGAGGAAAGAAAACCAACCATCTTATCTTTACAGACTGCACTTTTGGGGATCAAATATAAGGCTTTTGCTGAGATCTCAAGTGGTTCCAGCCAGCTGTGGGGTAATGGAGGGGGAGACAAGCTTTCACTCCAATGTGGACTTATTTGTACCTGCAGACAAGCCACTGCACTATTACACTAGCAACACAAATAATGCTGCTTACTTGGGAATGACATGGAGATGCAAAATCATTTAGCTTTGTACATCTTACAGAACTCTACAAAATATAAATGCTAGCAGTAGTATTAAAGGAGGTAGGTAATGAACCAAAACTAATCAAGGATCTGGCCCACAGTTATTTTAAAACTCCCTTTTTGATTAATTTCTGCCCTAACTGGTGATGTTTCCTTTCCTCCTCATTTTGATTCAATAGCCATAACAGAAGTCCGCAGCTCCCTCTCTCTCCCATTTATTCCAAGGCATAATGTAGTAATTATACTTACATTTTTAAAGGTAGACATTTCTCCATAGGCCTTATCAACCTGTGGCCTCATGATTATAATTACTTGATCTACAGACTGCTAATTTTTTATCTTCCATAGGAATAAAATAGCACAGGAATAGGACACAGAGAAATGCAGAGAAGGTGCAGACAGCTACCAGGAATGTTTCTCTAATGACTACCACATATGACAGGAAATACAAATATTGAGGCATCAGAAAATGCATAATTTTACTCTTATTTTTTCTTCATTTCCTATTTCTCAACACGTCAACAGATTCAATGAAATGGATTCAATTTTTAGGTGGCTTCCTGGGTAATAAGCAACAAGAAAACCATCCAAGTAGGTTTCTGTTTATTACTTTTCCAATTAGATTTGCATGGCATTGATGCTTGCTCTCAGGAGTCTATTTGCAATATTGGGAAAGGGTGTAAGTGAAATGAGGCCAAGTCCACGCCAAGTTTCTACTTAGCCTGGTTTTCTCTCGGTTGCTTATGACATTTCTGTTTTTCCAGTCTGTAAACGAGATGAAAACCAGGAAAAGCAAGACTTGGTAATAACAGTGCTTACTCTGGCTGGAAAAAACTGGTCCAAAACAGCAAGCCTGGCTTTGATTACATCTAGTAATCAAGCTGTGTTCAGAATTACTTGACTTAATGTCTCAGGAAATGTTAATCTGCACATGGAAAGATTGGTTCTAGAGACTCTATGATCTACTGACACTGGGTAAAAAGTTAAAGTACTTCATGCTTCCTTTTTTTTTTTTTTTTTTTTTTTTTTTTCTCTATTGTAGTCTCATGTTCAGGGAGGGCTAACAGAGATAATGGAAAAGCAGGTTAGTAAATGAGCATTTTTATCTCCTAGGTCAGTATTGTAACAGTACTAAATAAATAAAAACCACAAACAAAACCCGGTAGCAAGTCACAGAAGCTGAATGTAACTTACGTGGGAGGGTTTTTTTGCACTGGACTTAAAGTACACTAACCTGACAGCACATATTTTAGTATACTTCAGAGTTCAGTGAGCTAGAAAAATATTTTGCTTACTGAGGATAACATAATGTAGTAGATGTACTATAATAATGAAGGTGGATCATAATGATGACTGTTTAGGGCAAATTGGAAGCTTTCAAGTACTGTTTCCTCAACATCTACTAGAGAATGACATTAGATCTCAGGACTGTTAACTATGCCACAGTGAATTACACAACTGCACATTGCATTCAAAAATAAAATAGGCTGTATAGTTCTGAAGCAGTTTGATTTGGAGTGGGAGGTGTGAGGGGACTAAAGAAGCTCATGGGATGTGTGTTGTCTGAAGTACTATGGTACTGCACAAACTCTCCCAGTCCCCACCAAGAGTTTGACTGCATTTGGTTAATTTATTACTGTAAAGGTGGTGAGACACTGGCACAGGTTTCCCAGAGAAGTTGTAGCTGCCCTTCCCTGGAAGTGTTCAAGGCCAGGTTGAATGAGGCTTTGAGCAACCTGATCTAGTGGAAGGTGTCCCTGCTGATGGCAGGGGGGTTGGACCTAGATGATCTTTAAGGTCCCTTCCAACCCAAACCATCCTATGATTCTATGAGTCTATTTTTGTTTGATATCAAATACCAGTTTCTTCTTGGGCTCTATGAATACCTTTCTTCCCTACAACCATCCAACTGCTTCCCATATGTAACTGCTGTCAGTTACATACACAAAGAGCTTGTGGGGGAAGGGAAAATAAGTTTGAGGAAAAATCATACCTGTTAAGCAAAATTAATGAGGGAGTGCTTAAGCTGTACTTAGTTTTAACAGAACAGTGAAAGTACAGGTAAAATCTGGCTCTCTGGAGAATGATCCAAATAAATTTTCAATTATTATTTTGACAGGTGCTTGAGTACCCATTTTCAAGTATTTCAGAAACTTGGATGTTATTTCATCTTGTTGTCAGTCAAGCTTAACATGCTTCTATAGATCAGAATGATTTTCAAATATTTGACACAGGTATGGATTTTCTTTGGAGAATGCTGTGTTATATTCAGCTGTCAATACATCCTAGGACTGCATTTGTCTTTTCCACAGAATCAGCCCGGTGGGTCTCAGCCATCAATGTGATTGATTAATTATACACTCAATTCTTTCCCTTCTGTGTTGTTTCTACTGCTCATCTCTTGTGTAGCATTCTCTCTCCATTGCTTAAGACTCCTGTACTGCCTCCCTGGTACTTATGCTATTTATCCTCAGTCTTGACAAGCTTTCCCAACATTAGGGAAACCTCAACAATTTTCATGAGCACTCTCCTGCTTTTTATGACATGGTCAATCATGAAAGTATTAAGCAAAACTTGTCCTAAGACTGAGCCTGCAGGAACCTGTGACTGCAATACCTATCCTTTCAGCACAAAGTGCCATCATATTCCCTTTAACCTGTTCTGCCCCACCTCAAAGTTCTTGACCAAATCCTTCCTTTACACCAGTAATTTTCCATCAGTGTGATATCGGTGCTTCATGAAACTCAGGCAGACAGACAAAATCTCCTGAACTAAGAAAATCTTACCAAAGTGCAATATTGGTTTAGTGTGATCATAATCTACATTGATAAACCTGTGGTTCATTTTTCTCCCCTTTTCCATTTACTTCCACACTTCATTATTCTTTTCTCCAAAAACACATTCCAGAGACTTACACACTCCAAAGTAAAAGTACTAGACCTGTAGTTACCCAGATTCCTGTTTTAAAAACTTTCTTGAACAAAAGTAACAAATCACAACCTGCTAGCTTTTAAAATGAAGGTTATAAGGAAGCAACTTAGAGTAAATAATATTTTCCAGTTAATAGTTACAGAAATAAGCAGCATGGAAAACAGTTTCCCACAGATGTCAGTGGTTATTCATAAAATTTTACTTGATTATCAGAGCATATGATAACTTAAACTGAATTAAATCATATTATTCCTGGAAGAACCTCCACAATATGCGTTATAGGTGAACAGCATTGTCACACAAAGAGTAAGTTTGGCAAGAGCAAAAATATGGTAATGCTTACATGTAAAAAGCAAATACCTGACATGGACCTCCCAAAATCCTTTGTTCTTTATGACCAGCAATTTAAAAATAAACAAACAGAAAAACCAACCCATTTCAGAACTAAGCTATGCATAAAAATTTGCCCCCACATATTTCTGCCTTAAGAATATCACTGCATTATTTGCTGTTTGCAAGATGCTGACTGGCACAGCTACCTTAGAGTGACTAATATATCACCATAATCAAGGACAGCTGGTTTTCTTGTGGAGTTACCAAATTCTCTTCAGGAGCCTCAGCTCCTAATTATCTCTAACTAGGAGCAGCCTCCACCTTCCCTTCCCAGCAATACAAGAGATCATCGTGCAGCACCACCAGCCACCAGCTCTTGTTCCCACACAATGAGATGGCATGTATTAAACATACAATGAATGTTCTAATAAGTGGAGCCAAAGAGAGCTAAAGAGCTTGCAGCTGCTGGTACCACCTGTGTCCCTCAGCTTCCAGCCAGAACAATCTCCTCTCTGCAGTCCCTTGTTGTGGCGAGAGATAAAAGAGGCAGAAAGTGAGAGTGACATGTCTGGCTGGTGTCCTACTCTCGTCATGAAGGAGCCAGTTGATCTGGAAAGCTTGCTCACTCCCTCCGCAAATGTGGATGATTGCTCCTCTTTCCCCCATAAGCATGCAAACACAAAGTGGCCAAGTATGAATTTCCCACTTATTCCTCTGTGGAGTATGCCCCACACACTCATTGTCATAGTTCACCTAAGTGCAATTTCATTAGTTATTGTTGTTGGCTCTCCTGAGTCATGAGGATTGCTGTGGGACAGTAAGCTTGGTCTGAGTAGGGAACAGACCTGGTGGGTAAATGTGGTTTTGGCAGACCAAATAGAAATCTATCCTGAGGTCCATTTTATTTTAAGAGACATTTTTATAAAGGCTTTTGACAGAGAGCTGGGTTGTTGGGGGTTTTTTTAAATCCCTTTTTTTTTAATAAGCTGTTTCTTTTTCCCTTGCCTGACCAAGTGGTGATATGGATGCCTTTCAAAGTTTGGAATTATCTGTTGGTTACTTCACTGCCTCAGGACAACTGGCATCCTTTCAGGGATCAGAAAGACCATCAGTTACTTGGATCTTTTTCCTTTCACATGGAGTTTAGTTTTGCTTTTTCCCTTTCCATGTATTTTATTTCTGAGTCGGCTGTTTTGAACCATTGCCCATCTTGGGCCAGATTGTGCCATTAAAGCACTGGCCAGTAATTGTAGCCTGGATGGAAAGCAAGGTTGGCAGAAATAGGCAGTCACATAGATTCTCACTAGATTATTACCAATATTAGTTATCAACAATGAGAACCAAAGCTGTTCCTTACATAATTTCTGCTGCATCCTCAAACTATGGACTCCTCTCTGCAAAAAAAAAAAAACAACAAAAAACAAAAAACTTTCTGCAGTTTCTCCACTCATTTTTTTATTACTTAGCTGACATCCCAAGCATGAGGACTGGAGAAAATTCCCTCAGTCACATTGCAAAGCCAACACCTGTACTCTTAGAGTCTTGCCCTATTTTACTTCTCAAATCCAAGGTTTTTATTCCTCCCTTTCCCTTGTATCGTGTGAGAATGTTACTGCCAGTCTGATAAAGATAGGATGTAATAGGCACAACATAACATTTCTCCTTCTGGTCCAACATGGAACTGGCTCCTTCTGTTTCAATTTAACATAAACTAGTGATCCAAGTTACAAATATATTTTAGTTTTGTGGTATAAAGCCTGAGCTAGTATAGCTACCACAAAACTCTGGTTATAACACCGTGGACTTCCTGTAGACATACCTTCTTTTCCACCTAGAAATACCGTTCACAAACATTTTGCTTGTGCTTTCCCAGTATTTTTGAATCTACCACAGCATTGGCAGGGAGGTTCCTCACAGAATTTTCTCCTCTAACTAGGACCACTCTCTGATGGGAGATTGTGGGATATATTAAAATATATTTCTCCCACAATTTAGAAGGAAAAACAATTGAATGTGAGGCTGTGATGCCTATTCCAGTCATTACAGCAGTTGTCCTATTACTACTTTATAGGAAGCATTCACAATATCCGAATCAATTTATCTAGTACAAGTGATAGAGCAGATGAAGAGAGTTCCTTTGCTTCTCTGAATTGACCTACAGTAGAGCTCTCCCTCCTCACTGACTAGATAAAGAGCCTGGGACTCCTCACCACTTAATAAGTGACTGAAGTTGGTGGCATGAATACCCCCCTGTGCCACTGCCTTTTTAACGTGCTGTGTGTCATTTGTTTCATATTCCTTGTTACATGCTTTGTTCTCCTTTGTAAAATACCCAGTAAAACCTTAGATGCTGTGAGAAAAGATGTTTGTGTTCATCATCCTGATTGATTACAACTGGTCTTGGAACAGAAGAAGCACAAGGAGTAGTACAGTGAACACTTTAGGGGACAATACAATTTTATAGTCCTGCTAGTAAATATATCAAGCAGAAAGTGACCATCTTAAACAACCAGCCTGCTTTCTATCTATACCATTAGTTCTGCTAGTAAAGAGGGAGTAAAAAAGTTGACCCTCCAGCTTTCCCTGTTGTCCCATGGCAGGTCCCAGCATTTGCACTGTAGCTTGTTTCTTTCAATCACTGCAAAACTGGCATTAGACCAATTTCATTCCTCTTGGACTGCTTCTTGCTTATCCTCTGTATGCACTGATGGCCCAGTCCTGTAACGTGACAGATGTTGTCCTGGAGCAGACAAAAATTGAACAGCATTGCCCTGCACCTTCCAGGAATGAACCATAAGACATCCCAGACTTTTCCAAATGTTGCCGAGATATTACTTCTCTTTCTTTATCTTGTGGTTTTGTTTTGTTCATTTTTTTTCCTAGGCATTGGACACATACTGTTAACAGCATGTTGCAACTGATACTCTAAGTCTACCAGAAAGTGTTTATTTTCTTTAGGAACAATTGAGTATTCATTTTAATTGTGTTCCTCCATTCCTTTTACAAACATATTATTTATACAAGCCATTAAGGGAACCCGACATTTATCCATCCACGTTTCTGTACAAATAGAGTTTGCCTGTTCAAATTCAGATGTGTTTATAAGTGCAAGAGAGAAAATATTAATGTACAAAGTTGGGTGTAACTCAAACCACATTACTGCTTCTTTGAAAATGTGATGCAGTATTAAAAATACTGTTGACATGTTAAATTAAGAAATGTTTAAAAGTATTTAACATTTCAAATGTATCTTTATTCTCCCTATTTAGCATATGAAATTATAGATTCAAAACTTAAAGGTGTTCACATTGCCATCTCTTATGAAATATATTGGGGGGGGTTAGTATAGTGATCCTTACAGTGGGCTGCATGAAAATTATTTTTCAATAGCTCTATTGTGTGGAACTTGACTAAGAAGGGGCAACAATTGTCATTAGTTACTCACTAGGCAGTGTTCAGTCAGAGTGTTAACATTGTTTTCAAATCACTCTAGTACAATTATTTTTCACTGTAATAATGTTAACATTGACATTCTACAGAACTGATGCCTTGATGGTTTAGTTACAAAAGATTCAGGTCTTGTCTTTTTCTTTTTGTGTGTAAATGTGCTCATAGCTTTTCCCTGCTTCCAGGTTTTCTAATGAGCGTACATGCTGTAACGGCCAAGTTAATGAGGTTTCATTTTAACTTATGCTTTAACTAGTCCTTTTTCACAGGAAGGAGGGACCTGGAGAGCTACTGTTCTATTAAAGCTTAAATCATGGATCCAAGTAACTGCAAAAAACCCCCATCCAGGTTCAGAGCAACACTTTGCCCTGTGTGCGGTTGACTAAAATCATAATGCATTGAAACCACTCATCATTACTACCTGTCAGCTGGCATTTCCCTATCCTCTTCACTAGGGCTCTCCCCAGCAGAGGAGAAACTGAGGAAACCTTTTACATGAGATAGTCTGCTTTCCACCTAAGTCAGCTGCAGAAACACAACAGTCAAGCTGATTTTAATCTTCTGCTATATACACTATGTAGAAAACAAACAGAGATGGAGAACAAATGTTTCAAAGCACCTCAGTAATTTAGGAGTGTAAGTCCTGCTGATTTGCCAAGTGTGCAAAACCCACTACTAAACTTAAGAAACCTAGATAACAACAGAGATTTTCCTCATCAATGCTATTTTTCATAAGTTGCCTAGAGTAAGTGCAAACAGAAAATTCCCCATTCTGCCAAAGATTTATAACATGAATCTTTCAGTTACTCTTGCCAGCTGATTTCAGTATGGCATTAATCAGTTTGTGTGTATACTTCACTTGGATTTTTAAAAGTTGGACTGATTTTCATTGTATTTTATTTTTAAATGCATAGGTATATTCATTTTCAGACTGGATTTGCAACAAGTGTCTAAAGATACTAAAATCAGAAGGAACTGCTACAAAACTGCTAAGTTTTTTATAGTTAGGGCTAGATATTGTGCTATCTTCTCAACATAAAAGGACAGGCAGAGCAGTGTTTTAATATCATTACCAAAACTGTGTTGCAGCAAAAGCTTTCAATAATTACAGTGCACACTGAGATACCTATAATTTCCCCCCTGTCTTTTTACGGTACTTATTTTGATAGTATAATGACATAACCAGAAATAAAAATTTGTTGTGTTGGAATTCTTATTTGTAGTAGCCATTTTCTGTTGAAGTGATCTTGAGATTTAAAAAAAAAATTAAAAATCATTTTCTTAGAATCATATGCCAGAGACCTGCAAAGCAGACAGTAAAGTTTCAGTCTTGATGTGAGGAAATGTACATGGGAAAAAAAAAAAAAAAAAGGAGGAAAAAGAAACACGCAAAGAGAATTATATGGAACCTGGGCCTGATTCACTGCAGTAGCATTCCAATGAAGTAATTCAAAAGAAGTTAAGCCAGTATAATATTGGAAGAGATTCGCAATGGTAAATCAGGACTTCTTTTGGCATGCTCATGTGCAAAAGGGAAATTTGCTCATTGGATTCTCCTCTCACTTTCACAGCATAAATCAGCATTAATTCCACTGAAATCAATGGAATTAAGCCAGGTTAGAATGAAGGGGAGATGAGAATCAGATTCGCAAAGCGCAGTTTGCTGTGATTTAGCACATAAATGAGTGCCTTATAATCTGTTTACTAACAATGGATGAAATATGCAAATTATCTTTTTGGAAAGCAACCATGAAAACTGAGCTTCACAAAAGCAAAATGAGGAGTGGGAATGTTCTTAGTTCCAGACATTCACATCCCCAGTCAGAGGTCTGATACACAAACACCATCTCAGTGAGAAAAAAACTGCCAAGTCTTCATAACACATGGAGAAGTAAGGTGGATTATAACAAGATGTGAGATCATGATTTGGAATGGCAAACATCCCTCAGAGATACTGGGATAATCCAGCAATCAGGCCCCAAACAGTGTCCCTCCATGCTAACCCAGAGAGGCTGAGCATGCCATTTCACACCCTAAATATGCTACAGAGCCATCAAATGTGACTGGACCCAGGTGGTCCCAAGCAGGAAATGTTCACAAAAAAACCCCCTGTTATGTTTATTAAACCACTGAGGATTTAAAATGGTTGCACTAAGAATCCAAGTGCGTAAAGGGACTGAAAAAGAGATCCCAAAATAATAAGACAGTGAAATGCTTTCATGGTCACTCACCCATGCCAGAGACAAGAAGAGTTAACTTTTATTGTCTCTGAGCAAATGCTCATTCTGGATTTCAGGATACAGTTGTGTATAGCCTGGTGAAACTGCACATCACGATTAGAGATATTATTTCCTTATGCTAACTCTTTGAGATTTCCTTCTTCGCTTTTTTGTTATTCTGGTACTTTCATTCTGATTAAGGCTTAACATAGATATCTGTGTTACCTGGGAGAGGACATCTGTATTATGACATTCAAGATGAGATTTACTGTGCAGGACATGCAACACATGGAAAGATTGGGATTTGTGTTAACCACCTCCTAAAGCATTTCCTGAGGAGTACTCCAAATACCACAGGAGCTCACAAGGAAGGAGGGCAGAGCTTATCTTTTCCCAGTGAGCTTAAGACCTGATGACCTCATATCTCCAATTCTCAAAGTCTGTTATTTTCTAATGGACTTGGGAAGGACAGCCTCACAGTTTGAGATAACAGGGAGGGCAGGAGGAACCAGCAGCGTTCATGGGGTCTGGTTGGTGGTACCCAACAGGTGATTACTCAACAGCTCAGAGGTCCTCAAAGCTTACACAGCTGGCTGTAAAAGAGTATGAGGGGAAAGCAAAAACCTCTGTCACAGCAGGCTCTGGAACCCTATTGCCCAGAAGAGGGCAGACCTACAGTATTTTTCCTTAGACAGTGGCATTCTTGCAGATCTACTACTTTTTCTTTTGTCTGTCTAGTCCTCTGTGTGGGCTGCAGAAATTAAATACAATGCAAAAATGCAAACAACCACAACTCTAGAAAATCTTAGGCAGTTGTCTCAGTCCATGGGCTCAATCTTTTACCCATTCAGCCAGTTAAAATTTTCAGGGAAATACATTTTTCTGTTTGTCTAGTGTGGTCAAGCAAGGACACATGGACTAGATCCGTTTCACTGCTGTAGGTTAAGACAAAAGACCTGCCCCGAGTGAAAACTAAACCTTAAGACAGAAAACACTAATTTTAATAAAGCTCTCAATTTTTCCCCTAATTAACATGGAAACAGTCATCCAGCTTGCAACTTTATTTTTCTCCCTTCTTTCTCTCCTCTTTTCTTCCTGCTCCCTTTCCCAGATGACTGAAAAAGAAGAGGTGAATAGATGACAATTCATTTGTTATTTATTAAAGAATATCTAACTCTCCAAAGGAAAAAATTGAACTAACATTTCTATTTCACTGAAAGTGTATAGCAGAAAATACAGTAAATTCTTGACCAGTTGAATCTAGGAATTGTAATATCAATGTTAGTTATGATGATACTGAATAACATAATTAGATAATAACATCTCTATAAATCCAGTTCTTAAACACATCTCTTTTAAGAAGAGGTCCAGCTTGCTTAGCTTCCAAGCATTGTTTGTTCTGTCTCAGACTTACAACTATGATAAAAATACATTATTTTTTGCTTTTAAAAAAAAGCAGAAATTCTGCTATGAAGAAGACTGTGCTGGTAGTGAAGTCTGTTTGTCAGGTCTTATATCTCTTTCCTTTTTTGCAGTTGTTCTTACTGTTTGTGCCTACTGCTCATCAGTCAGCTCTCACCTGCTCTTGCAGTCTACTTAACACAAAGTGTTATTTGATGTACAGCGCACCAGGGGTGTGTGACTGAAGGCTGGATACTCCAGCAGGCAGCCTGGCCCACATGGACCTCTAGCCAAATCCTTGCACAGTGAAACATGGCACAGGGAGAGCTCCTTGAGGTTCTCACTGTTCCTTGATACTGATCTCCCTCTCCTTTCACGCACCTTTACTCAAACGTCATCTTAAAACTAAGCAGAATCTGGCATAAAGCGTCAGATATAAACCTACACTTGCTTATGCACACTCACCGCAGACTAGATTATTGAGATTTGGTCATCGTCAGGATTCCCTTGAAGTAGGGTGGAAAGCTGCTGTGGTTGCAGAAGGTGGCTGCTCCCTCACTGTTCAGACAGGTCTGTATGAATCAGATCTGCACTCTTTTTGGACAACTGCAAATATTCTGCTCCACTAATACATCGAAACTTAAAAGGTATGGAGAAAGTATATACAGGACTATCCTTCTTCTTATGTCGCATCAAAGCACTTGAAATCAGATGAGCTGTTTCTACTCTCTACCCCAAGCCTAGCACAGACCAGGACAATGCAAGAATCTTGTTAATGAACTTCACCACAGCATTCTCTTTCCAAAAAAAGAGAGAATCAGCAGCTAATCAGCAATATAGTAGACCTTCTGTGTCCAAACAGATTAGGACTCTACCACTTCAGAAGGAAATATATGAGGACATTGGAAAAGTAAAGCATACCACAAATGGCATGAAGAAAACAAATAGGTAACAATTGTCATTACTTCTCATTCTGTAGCAACATGAAATTATTACAGCCTGTTTAAAGTCAACAGAAGGAAATACGTTCTCATTTAACACATAATTAAAACATAGGGTTTATTACTACAGAAAACTTCGGAGCCAAAAAGAATAAAAGGGTCAAAAGAGCAATTAGAAATGTATCTAGAAGAAAAGTCTATTAGGACTATTAAACACAAGATGTGTTATCTTCTCTGGTTCTGGAAGGCTTCTATGTGCCCAAGGATCTTAGAGTAACAAGTTCTAATACAGATATTAAAATAATAACGTAGAATACAGTCTCACAAAAAGAAAACAGTTTTTTCCAACAAAACTATCCCAGCCACCATCTCCCAAAATTTATTTATGAGAACTACCTGAAGTAATGTTCAGAACTGATCCTAGCCCTTTCAGAGTGCTGTTCAAGGAAAGAAAACATCTATCAAATAGCATTAACTTCTAGCCTCTAAACATTTTCCAGAAAAATAAAATGAAACAAATCCCCAAACTACTTAAAAAACCAAGTAACCGTTGTCATTTTAAGTTTTTTTTTTGCCAGAAACAGTTAAATAATTCTACCCACAGCTTACTGTGTCTCCAAAACAACACGTACAGTTTTAGAATACTGAAAGTTTAGGAATATCCCTTTTAAAACTTTAAATAACCTAAGCATAGACTAATTCAGCCCCAGGTATAGTGTCTGTTGCCTCAGAGGCAAAACTAGCAGCTGATAGCTACAGCACCATGCAAGCCAGATTCCCCAGTCTAAATCTTCCTCCAGTTTAATGATCTGGACCTGCCAACACTTTCCCAGTAAAGGACTCATCCCTCCTCACATGAGGAGGAACCCTTGGTTTCCCCGTGCCTCAGAGGGCAGAAGAGATAAGGAAAAAGTAGGCAGCATTTTCAAAAGCAATAGTTAAGAATCCATGAAAATCAATGGGGGTAAATGCAATCTCGTTTAAAACCTTCCTCTATTCTTGGCTCTGTTACAGAGGCAGAGCTTACAGAATGACTACTTCATTATTGAGAGACAGACTAGATTGAACAATGGGGACACTTGACCTCAGACCACACACATACTCCTTCGCTTGGTTCCCAGATGATCTCTGGATACTGAGTAATCACTTTTCCTGAAACACCAGTCTGTTCCCTCCCCAAAATTATCCCAGCTCTTCCCAAGGCATCACACTCAGTGAACACAAGTTTTCAAACCATCCATCCAGCAGAAATGGGACACTTTTTCATCTTCATGCCAGGAACCTGATTTTGTCAATTATACACTGTATATAAAAAGCCTCTGCTATCTGCTTTCCCAGTACTCTGGGGAATGCACGTGAATAATTTTAAACTAGGAAAAGGCTGTTGGGAGTATTGTTTTATTTGGGAATTCTAAGCTTTGAAATACATCTACAAAGATTATTTTATAACTAAGAATATTTTTATATGCACACATATGTATATATGCATGTATGCATTTTGGATTAAAATAAATAAAGGAGGGAGAGTACATCTTCGAATCACACATGAGTTAATGCAGAGCTTGAAAGACAAGCTGAAGTGCCTTCAAAAGCAGTGTCTCTGGACAAAGGTGATAAGTGTAGGAAATCCTATGATGTCCTTGGTGCAGGCCCACACAACATGTGAATGAGAGATGTGCTCTCTGTGGCACAGAATTTATTCCAACTATCAGCTATACACCTTCCTTGTTACATGGTAGTTAACTAACAGGAGTAATTTTGGAAAGCTCAAATATATGTTAATGTTTACAACGTTTCCACCTGGCTTTTTAGGAGAATGAGAATGCTAACAAGCTGTGCAGAAAAAAAGTGAATGCTGACATAACATTATGAGAGTTAGTTTAGGTGAGTTGATCTGTGATTGTATGACAGATCATTTTAACCTTTGCAGTCTTCTGGGCCTTTTGGATGCCACTTCATCATTACACTAACCTAGTTAATTCTGTCTTTTGAACTACGGTCACTTAAAGTCATTCATGTGATGTCTTCGAGACTGCTGATACAACACTGCTATTCTTAAAAGAACAATTTTCAGAGCAGTACACAGGGGAATTACAGTTTCCAAGCTGCAATTGTTGGCCACTTCTTTTGTGTTTCATGCTATTCTTTCTGGTGATTTTTTTTGATGTAGCAAACAAATTGAATTCATCTTGAAAAATAAATTACAAACTGGGAGTTTTCTAAGCTGTCTACACAGTGTTTGTTTCATCTTCCAGCATATGTTCCAAATGTATTGCTGGGACTGACACTAAGAAAGAAGGTGTTTACCAGCTGTCACCACAAAGTGGTTTCTGTACTGTAGTGTTATTGCCAGATCTCAAGTGCTATTGCATAAAAAGTATTAGCAAAACCTGATCTTTTACAAAGGACCAATACTGGACCCAGGCTGGATGAAGCTTTGAGCAACCTGGTCTAGTGGAAGGTGTCCCTGCTGATGGCAGGGGGGTTGGAACTAGATGATCTTTAAGGTCCCTTCCAACCCAGACCATTCTATGATTCATTCTATAATCCATACTAGTGATCAGATAAAAGTTTGAGACTTTTTTTTAATGTTAGCTTTTGTTTTAAACATATGATTTTGCACTAAAAACTAAGAGGATATTTTTATTTTATAAACCTCAAATGCATCTGCTATTGCTTTTTAAGCAGTGGAAACAAGATACTTGTTAACAGAACTTTTTACCATTCACATATACTAATTGGCTTTATTTCACTGCTGTACCACAAGATATTTTCTGTCTTCCCCGAGCCCTGGATTATTTATCTCTCAGCCAAGAAATTCTGCAAAATATTTTAAAACAATGTTACATTGGTTATTATATTAAAAGCTTAGAGTACAGCCACTTCAATTTAACAAATACCCCTTACATATTGCATAATATTTCTCTATTCATTAGCATGGATTTAACTTTCTAGAAAACAGAAGAGTTTCCTTGAAAAGTAACATGCAGTTTTTCAGGTATTTTTTGTAACACTGAATCATGTTTAACATTTAATTTAAAATATTTACTAAAACCCCCATCTCTTCAGAATAGCTCAGAACCAAAACATTAAAAAAAATACCAGCATTTGCTGGGGAAAGGTAGATGACAGATTAGGCTAATAAAACCCCCATCTCTTTCTCTAACTCTGGATATAAGTTTGTGTTTTAGTCTTTTACAGTGTTTTAAATATTGATATGTGTGTATATATATGCTAGATGTAGCTTTCACTGTATCTTCCTGACTGACTGTCAGCAGAATTCAGTGAACTTGTCCTATATGTGTCTTAGTGAAAGTGCTTAATGATGCTAAATCATGGAAAAAAAATACTAAAGATCCATTTTGGTAAGGGACAATATAGGGTGTCTCATTCTTGTGAGCTGCATCTACAGATGGTGTCCAATACTGATGGAGTTATTAATATAAAATACTGCTCTGAAGGGAAAATAGATTGCTGTAATATAGCTTCACATTTTTAAACATAGAGCAATAGTCTATGTGTATTCACACACAAATATCATTAAAGTAACCTGCATTAATACCCAGGACATCTGTGCTAAAATACTGCAATGCAAAATAGATAAGCATATACTTTAAACCAAAGAAAGTGAATTACAGAAAGCAGTCTTCAAAACATTTCTTAATCACAGGAAACCTACAATGGTGCCTGCTGTTAAATCTATCCTGAAGTGACATTCCTGTGCATGAAAAATAAGATTATGCAACAACTGGCAATTCCATAATATGCATATCATGGCTCAGAAAACCAGATAGTGTAGATTATGAATTTTACCCTTTCAAACATAAGTAGAAACTCAGAGTATTTTCCCAGCTCCAAGTTTCTTGTCCAGCTTGAGCTGACTGAAGCTGAAGAGATCAAACAGTCTCGGTGAATCTGGCATCTTTCAGGTGTCTCATGCTGTGCACATGCAACCATGGCTCATTTTTTAGAAACATGCTGGGATGGGAAGCACTTTCCAACTTCAGCCCAAGCTCTAGAGTACTAGCAGGGAACCTTGCCTTGTCCTTCTCCACTCACCCTGGACAAAACAGTCAAAAACATGCCTTCTGACTGTGGTGATACCGGACTGCTTAAGAGCTTGAAGTGCCCTCTACACTCATGCTTCCACAGGGAACTCTTATCCAAAAAAGTCTACAGACCTGGATTCTAATATTACCCCAGACCTTTTTAGATTGCTTTAAATAGTTAGGAGAGATAGAAATATTCCCTTAGAAGCAGAAAAACAAGTATGTTTTTACGCAAATATTTGGCCAAATATAAATATACCAACTACCTCAAGAAGTACCAAAAATAAATACGGGTCATATTAGTCTTTCACACTGAGCTCTAATAAGCCTTCTTTAGCTCTCACAGAATTCCCCATACCTCCAACTTTCTCACCAGGTAAGATTTCAAAGGTCATCTAATATCTCAACCACTTAAATATATGGAAAAAATTATCATGTTAACACATGTGATTCACAGCAAATAACCTATATGATAACTATTTATTCTGTATGGGATTTAAATTTCAAATCTGTCTAAGCATTTGAAAAGGATTAAAATTAATAATAGGGAAAACACATGTTCAGTCATTTCAGTTTGCATAAAAAAAGAAAACGATAACCAAACTGAGTCAACAGTTCTGTACAAGACATTATTTTGTCACAATAAACCCCTTGAGACAAAGATATAAATATTCAGGCATTGCTAGATAGAAGTGCATGGCAGAAAACAGGAAACCTTGCTGTTAATTTTTAAAATTAATGTCACTTCAGGTAAAATTATTATTAACGTAGACACAACAGGCCAGATCTTCAGTTGGTGTAAATCAGCGTAGTCCCATAGAAGTATGGATTTCTATGACAGCTGAAAGTTTGCCTCAGAAAATTCATATTGCTATAGACAATCTCACATTCAGAAGCTCAAGGAAAAAGTTATAACAATCGCTTTTTTAAAACCATAACTTGTAATAACTTAACTTTGCATTGATATGTTTTACAGATAGGATATAAATAGTTGGTGGAGTGAAATTATTAACAACTTTCATATCATAGCAGATAAAGTGGTCAGTAAAGAAGTATTTGAACAGGCCTTATAATCTTTTGCAAGTATGCTTTTCAGACTTTTCATCCCCAGAAATTAAATGGGATCATACACATTAATATTAAATTGCCTCAGAAACTGTATCCTTACAAAACACCTCTGGAGGGAAGACATATTATCTTCTTTTTATGGGAAATAAAAAATAGGCACAGAGACAGGAATTTGTACAGGGTGACACCAAGGACCGTGGCATAAACAGGAAATGAACTAGAATTAGCTGGGTTCCCACCTTGAGTCTGAAACAGGAGCACAGCACTCTGTCTCCAGTGAAAGTCAAGTTCTCGTTTCTTCATCATTTCTAGTGAAACCATCATATTAATTAAGATAATTAATAGAGGCAGCGGAGCAGAAGTTGCATATATAGGCCCTGATCTCATGCACTCTCACTACAGTGGTAAATACTTGCCTAGCTAGTTCCACATCCCCTCCTTTTTTGGAAGGAATTTGCACAGAATAATACTATTTTTCTTCCATTTATACTCTTAATGATGTAAAGAGTGACGAGACTAAGCACCTGTTCCACCAAATACTGGTTTCCAACTCATGATCTGTCACCTATGCCTAAGGTATCTACAAAATTTAAGAGAAGCAATTTAGTCAGTGCTATGTGGTCACTCACTCTCATGGAATTTTCAAAAGGTCTGCATTGCTGCTGCACAGTTTTAGCAGTCCCTGAAGAAAATCAAACCATTCCTGAACCATTTCTGGGTGCCTTTTTGCTACCTGAGGATGTTCTGAAGAATCTCTTTGGTTAGGGTTTTTGCAGGGTCAGCGAGAGTGAGCCCCTCATGAGAACATGTGGAAAATCCCAGGGCCATCAGCCTTCTGCAACCACCTCCTTGCTCAGAGGGTCTTACAGGTCATGTGATTAGAAAAAATTGAGTTTTTAAACTCAGGTTTTTTAAAAGATTTTTTTTTTTTTTTTTTACTTTCTATCAGTGGTTTAACTGCAAAACAGAATAAACTCAAACCAAAGAAACTCCTTGCTAAATATTAAGCCAGCTGGAGAGAACAGTGATAACTTTCCTCTCCTATTCTACATCAATAGTAGTTTCAGTGTCTTCTTTATCCAGATGAATGGAATGAAACAGTAAATTTTATTTTAGGAATAAAGTAATCCTAAACCTCAGGGTTGTTGTTTTTTTTTTTTAAAAAAAAGAAAGAAAAAAATCAAACTCCTATTCTGACAGTGACCATATTTTTATTCTTGACTGCTGTATCAGGAATTTTCAGCAGTAAGAATTCATATTTCTTCTCATTCTGTGAAATAGAAAAGGCTTACAATTCTGTGAAATGTAATGTACAGGTTTAATAGGATTGTACTCTTGCCTAATGTCACAGTAACAAATAAATGCAATAGAGAATTGCTGACACAATAGAAAACTGCTAGTTCAACACAAATGAGCCTCTGTAAATAAATCTGGAGTAATTTCTCTATATGTTTTGGCTACTGCTTTAAGCTCTGCTTACAATCAGGAGGGGGCATGACATTAAAGGGGCAGGGCTGGGGGAATCTTACAGCGACCTCCTCAGTGTGTTACAGCACTTTGAAACTTGAGGAAAGAGTGACCTGATAGTTCTACTCTGAAACACCTTCTTTAAGTACAAAGTCCTCTTGCAGCCCACATATTAAAAAGCACAGAATGGCATAACCTGATCTGGTGGAAATGTGATTGTGAAGGGACACAGTGGCACTCCAGTGCACTTCTCAGTGGTCACATACTCAGATTCAGGGATACCGCAACACATTTGGCACCACATACTCTGGGTACAAGAAATGAAAGCAACTCATCAACTTCCTTGCCTCTTTCTGTCACCATTTTCTTACTGGCACAGGCTTTCTTTTGGCTGGCAGATCCAGCAACAATTATACTGGGGAAACACACATTAGCCCTACCCCAGCCATTTTCCATCCTGCTCACACTGAGTCTTTCCAGTGTAAAATAGGACTATTCCTTTCCCACTACTGGTTTTAACACAACGTGTCTGCCAGAAAGACCACTCAAGAGAAAAACATAACATAAAATAAAATAAAAATCATAGAATTGCAGTGGTTGGAAAAGACCTTTAAGATCATCAAGTCCAACCATAAACCCAACACGACCAATTCCACCTCTAAACCATGTTCCCAAGCACCTCGTCCATCCATCTTTTAAATACTACCAGGGAAGATGACTTGACCACCACCCTGGGCAGCCTGTTCCAGTGCTTGACTACCCTTCTGGTGAAGTTTTTCCTCATATCCAATCTAAACCCCACTGGTACAACTTGAGAACATTTCCTCTCATCCTATCACTTGTTACCTGGGAGAAGAGACCAACTCCTACCTCTTTACACACTCCTTTCAGGTAGTTGGAGAGAGCAATAAGGTCTTCCCTCAGCCTCCTTTTCTCCAGGCTAAACAATCACAGTTCCCTCAGCCACTCCTCATAAGACTTGTTCTCCAGGCACTTCACCAGCTTCGTTGCCCTTCTCTGGACACACTCCAGCAGCTGACAGACTGTTATGCCTTGTCCAAGACCATAAGAGATCCCTGTCTTGAGGAAAAATAAGGGGCAAACAACCAAAAAATGAACAGTGAATAAAGTGGTTCTTGGTAGTATGAAACTGTAATGGATAAAACTACTAGCCTTCACATCACCCTTTTTCCTCACATTTCCTTCTATTGGCATGTTCCTTAATCTCATTTTCTCATTAGTCCCATGTGGGATACAGTTTAAAGTAACCTAGAACATTAAGCATATAGTATACTATAACATTTTTCATTTCAAGGTATCAGCATTCCATCCACTAAAGCCACTCAAAATGTCATGCTAACAGAACAGACAGAAGTCATCTTTTCTTTTCCAAGCACATGCAAGTGCTTGTTAAACAAGACAGAAGGTAACTCTTGTTACAGAATACATAGGTACACTGGGAAGAGCTGGCATTTTCTTCTGCACGAGGCAACCATTTATGCATGCACTAGATGGCTTGATCCAGTTATTTTTTTTTTTATCATACCACATAGTCACAGATTGCCTCCTGATATTCAATTTACATTTGTCAAGAAAATTCTCTTATTTTCTGCTAAGGTGACTTTCCTTCTGGGGCAGGCTGCCCTTGGCCAGCCACCCAACCAGACACTTGCTCTCTCCTCCCTGTCTACAGGGCAGGGGAAGAAAATAAGATAGAAAAATGCATGGGCCAAGGTAAGGACTGGGAGATCACTCAACAGTTACCCTCATGGGCAAAACAGACTTGACCTGGGGAAAATTAATTTAATTTATTGCCAACTAAAATAGAGTTGGATGGTGAGGAAAAAAAAAAAAAGCAAAACACTTTCACCCTCCTAACCCCCTTCTTACCTTCACTCCTTCATTTCCAGCTCCACCAGGGTCTCTCCAGGTTCTGAAAAGGATTGTCTTCATGCCTAGAGTACCACTTCCCCCTCCTTCTTCTCTCACTATGACACTCAGAAACCTGCTTCTCATACTTTTTCATCAACAGTGTTTTGCCCTTTCTTAAATAGGCTTCCTAGAGGTGCCCATTCATGGGTGGGGAATCAGCTGTGCCCTGATATGGGGCCATTAGAACTGACTGGAACCAGCTGTGTCTGACATGGGGCAGCCCCACCTTCTCCTCACACAGCCACCCTGCAGCTCCTGGGCATGTCCACCCATCATCCCTCGTGACTATCTCCACCCACAGAAATCTAGAGGCAATTGAACGGTGAGGCTGTAAGGTGCTGTCCTCTGTGCAGACATGGTGGGGTTTTCTGGGGAGGGAAGATGACAACCACTTCTGAGCCAGGTGCACAGCTGCTGTAAATGAATGCCACCCTCACCTCACCTGCAGCAACTGGCCATGAATTCAGCGATTTCCAAGGGAATAAACTCACTCACATGCACTTCAGCTGCAGTCCAAGTCTTCTTAATTGGAAGACTAAGCTGTATAACACTCTACAGCAAAACCTAGGATTGCTGTATCAGGGTTGAAAAACACTTTTTAGTGATCTCCAATGATCTGCTTTCAGTTAACGGCCATGATGGAATGTGACATGCAAGAAATAAGGAGCAGCATAAGGATCTGGTCTTTGCAATGTTTACGGACAATCTCCCTGGGTGGTTTGATTAGCTGAGGAGCAGATGCTATTTTTCCCCCCTTTCTTGATCTATTTTTGTTTGGAAAATTTGAAGCTGATTGCACATATGCTTAAAGTTTAGGTATGTAGATTTAGAAAAATCTAAACAAGTAAATGCATTTCATGAATATTACCAAGTAGGCACCAAATATTTATTCTAATCACTGGATTTCCATGCACGAATGTTTAGCTGATGCAAACAAAGGGACTCAATTGGTCAAATCTTCTTCAGGTTATGAAAGGAGTTTGTCTTTGTTTCTGTCCTGGTTTAATTATCTTCTTTGGTCCAGATGCCTTCACTGAGCTGCATCTGCAAAATGTTTCTCAGCTGAGGTATGAGTAAATCCTTCCAATGATTTGACCCCATGGCCAAGATCCAGAGGAGCTGAACAACCACACCTCTCTTCCTGCAGTAAGGGTTCTGAGCGCTCAGCACCCTAAACCATTTTAGTGACAGTTTTGCATGATCCAGTGCTGCCAAATTTCTCTACAGAAGCAATTGCTTATAGACCGCTTCTCAGCACATATATATGTGTATGTGTACACCCAGCCTTCCATGAGGTGAGACCAGAATCATAGAATGGTACAGGTTGGAAGGACCTTAAAGATCACCTAGTTCCAGCCCCTCCTGACATGAGCAGTGACACCTTCCACTAGACCAGGTTGCTCAAAACCTCATCCAACCTGGCTTTGAACACTTCCAGGGAGGGGGCAGCCACAACTTCTCTGAGCAACCTGTGCCAGTGTCTCACCAGCCTCAAAGTGAAGAATTTCTTCCTAATATCTAATCTAAAGTGACATGATTTAAGGCTCCTTGCAGGAATGGATGAGCAAGAGAAAGTAAATGCTGGGTAAGGCATCTGAGAGGACTTTTGATCCCTGAGCTGGAGGGATCATTATCGTAAGGTGACCAAGGGCCCTCCCTTCTCCACAAAGGCATCAACCAGAAGGAGGGGAACTTTTACTAAGGAGAATCAAAGGGTACCCTATGGCATGTTGCTTTCTGATGAACCCAAAGCAATTATTTCTGACTGCATCTCCATTTTCCAGAGATCCAAGATTAGGCCCTTCAGGAGGCAAGGCAAAGTGCGATCAGGGATCACAAACCACGACAAAAGCATAGGAGCTGACTTGTCAGAGAGCATCTCAAAGTCATCTCACTCTTATTCTGAGTCACCATTTAGTGTGACTCAAAGGTCTATCATTTCCATTGAACAGATGGGTGCACACAGCCCATGTTTTGATGCCAGGAGGCAACTACTCTTCCCCCATAACAGCCTTTTCATTCTGGAGGGAAGGCAGGCAGGTGGGGCAGGGGGCAGGCCAGGAATATTTAATTTATATTTTTAATAAAATTAATTTTTCTGATATAAAAATATTAAGAATGCCTTTTTATACATTTTCCACATTGCACCAGGAAATGAAAAGATACAAGTTTTGTTCCTGTACAAGGTTTTACTTTGCTATCCCCTGATTAGTCAAGTAGAAGAAGCTACATTTTCTTTCTTCCCATGCTAAGTATACTGACCTGAGTCTGTGCATCTTTCCAACTCTGTCTGCACTGGAGTTCACACCGAGGAACTGATGTCAGGAGTGTTAGCAACAGTCATATTTTTAAGACTGGAACAAATGACCTAGCTACATAATTAAATCACATCTCAAGAGGATAAGTATTAGGCAGGAGTCTTGATTAGTAAGAAGGATAATAACAGCAAATGGGAAAGTAGAATTTTGAGCAAACCAAACAGAATTTGAACAGAATTGAAAATTTCCATAAAATATTATCAATTTTCATGACGTTTTCTCTCAGCAAAGTCTAAATAAAAGGTGACCTTGTGGCCAACCACAGTCACTCTTTCTTTCAGAGTCACCTCTTTCCCCAGTGAGAACTGTATATGGTAGGTTAACCTCAGGCTTTCATGCTTGCCTGCTGACTTTGCTTTCCAGCCAGACCATGTGCCATAACACACCACATCCCTCCAATGATGAGTCCAGCATTGGATGTCTGACACTGGTATTTACAAATTAAAGTACTTTTTCCTTTTGATAGGTGACACTTTTGTTTCCAGTGGATAGTTCATCTTTCCCCCCTGCCCTCTCAACTCTCAAGGGGGAAAATGCCAGGGCAGTAACTGGAAATTCTATAATTGAATCTGTTTTCATAACAATGAACTAACCAACAGGAAGAAACTCTGAACACATACACACATAATGAGATGCACTTTGGTTATTACTAATGACTGTAAATTTAATGTAGACTTATATAAGTACACTCATGGCATCTATTGTGTCTTTAATAGTCACAGGCATCATTTAGAGACTTCTGAACTCAGAAAGAACATGTGTGTCCATGGTCTTCAGCAACCTGTGTGGTTAAGATCTGGCTGAATTATACAAAGTGAACTTGAAACGAGAAGGTAACTCCTCACAAATTCAGTGTGTCAGACAAGCATCATGACTGGAGCTCGTTGGTATTATCTTGCACAGAGTTGGCCTTTTCCTGACCATCCACTGGTGGATATTTTTGCCTTCATATCCATAGCTTTCTTTTCCTTTTCCAAAATCCATCCTTACAGAAAAGCCAGCTGCTTCTTCTAACACTTTTGAATGTGGTTTGCTATAGCCAGGATGGCATTATATAGTTTACCCAGGTGGTCTGAGTAATACTGAATTATTTCAGCCACTCTAATTGCATACAGTTTTGTTGTACATGTTGTTTTGTAGGGGAAAAAAGAAAAAAAAAGTAACTCATAGCACTGACTTTTTTTTTTTTCTTTTCAGAAACAGACTTAGTAAAAATTGGGACAAGAATGTCAAAAGCAACAAGTAAATGTGGATGCAGAGCAATACTTCAAATGAAGAGGTGGTGTTCAGCATCCTCAGAGAATCTGCTCTCCTAGAGGCATCCTGACTGGGCAGACTTGTGAAATAATGGCTTAACATGATCAGACAATGATTTTAAATTGTGGTTTAAGTGCAACAACATAGTAAACAGCTCTCTGGTGTGCCTACACTGCTCTATGTTACACATATTTAAGACTAAAAAATATTCAGTTTTTCAATAAAAAATGAAACTCTGCTATTTCTTGCAAAAGGTTCCTTTTTGACTTTTTTTTTAAAACCAGAGATTTCAATTTGGGAATAACTGGGGTACTGATATTTCAGACTTCATTTCCCATGGGAAACCAATGGATTCCATAATTCATAGCAGCAACTCAGCAAGAGGTGAAAACTATATGCAATGTAATCTGTTTAGGGAGAATCACACAGCAAGAACAATGGTGGGATAAAGATCCAAAATATAACTCCCATGAGCATTGTGGAAGTATTTTTCAAATAAAAATGTTCAGTTTTCAATTTTTGGTGAAAAGGCAATGTATTCTAAAGAACAGCTGCCTACTTCAATCCAGTCTGGTTAACTCCTGTGTAGCTGTGACAGTTGATACAGACACCAGCTCATTTATCTGTGTAATGTCTGCATAGAATAACATGACTTTTTTTTTTTTTTTCCTGAAGTGCTGTGGCACCTACAAAACATGTATCTTGTTAGCCAATATGAAATGTGGTAGGAAAAACATAAAACTTCACTAAATTCTCCAACCTTCTACTATACTACTGGTATTCTACTATACTATACTGTTGGTATCTCAATAGTAGTAAATGGAGGTCAGCATTAAAATCTATCTGATTTAATTTTCCACTTACCACATATTCTCTACATCAGTCATGGACTGTGAGATTCCGTGGCCCCTTCCAGAGGAGGAAGGATGACTTTGTAGTTAGGGCACTAGACTTGAGTTTAAGATATTTGGGTTCAATTTCCAGCTCTCCTATGGAACCTTGGGCAAATTATTGAATCATTCAGTTCCTATCCCCCAGCTGGGAAGGTGATAATACTTCTTTCATCACTCTTGTGTTTTATTTACTTAGGTACTTCAGGGTAGGAGCTGCCCTACAGCGGTTGTCTGTGTGCAGGGCTAAGCATCGCAGAAATCCAACCCTGCTTGAGGAACACTGTGAGACCACAATAATAGCAACAATAACCTATTTCCAGTGATATAAATACACACGTAGGTTGGCTCGAGCATGCGCTTAAGCTATTGTGGAAGGCAGGCCCGCAAGTGGAAGAGGCGTATGTGGCCCCTTTGACAAACTCAGGAGCCGGCCGTAGCTGTGAGATGAGTCATGCCCCACTTTAACATTTTGCAGTGTTGTCAGAGCAGAGCAGGGTGATGCTACCTGGCACCTGCAGGCTTGTGAAGCCCGCTGCTCAATATCTTCACCCGTTATTCGGAGAGCACTTGCCTGACAGGAGCTGAGCAGTGTTTCACCCTGTGGGGCTGTGACAGCCACAGTGTCTGTCAACACATTCTATCACTCTGCTTATGCAGGCATTTTTTTTTTCCCTTTTCCTTTATCTCTCTCTCTCTCTTTTTTTTTTTTTTTTCCTGATGTATTCATCACTAGGCTGCAAACACCTAGTTAATCCATTTAGAACCTATCAGCTCTGTTCATCGGCTCATAAACCCATTACCTCGGAGACGCTGTGCTCAGGGACACAGGTGCCAGACCAGAGCACAAAACCCAATTGAGTTATGTAGCAGGCGGCAAGGCTCTCGGATTCATGATTCTGCCTGCATGGGGAATTGCACGCGTTATGTGGCAGCAGCCACTTTATTAAATATCGATTTAAATCGCAGCCTTTAATCAAATCTGATAGGAGACCTTTCTCACCTCCTGTCTCTCCTCCCCCCCCTCTCCCCCAGCCCTCCCCAGTCCCCTCCTGTCTTGAACGGGGTCCGCCTGGTGACAGCGAAGCTCAGGAATGAATAGTTAGCAAGTAGTTCAACAGCAAACCCTTATCAACAGTAATGAGGCATTTGCGATAATCGAGTGATGAAATGTAAATGGGCAGTAATGAGCACAATTACATCCACTGGGGAACCATCAAAGCTGCTTCTTTCCTCGCAGATAGATGAGCTCCCTCGCTGTTGCTGCCCATTGCTGCCTTCGCTCTGAGCGTGGCACAGATGCAGGGACCAGCGGGGAGGGAGGTGGCACTGGGAAGAGCAGGACCCAGCAATGCCTCACCAAAGGAGCTTGCTGATGACGGCCAGGTAGCAGCCGGGCTCCCTCCGTGCTAATTCCACCTTTGATGGTTAGCCTTTGCCTCCTTCTCCCCTACCTTCCCTCCGCCCTTTCCTTCCTCCCTCCTGGTCCTTAGGGATGATTTGATTTGCTGCAATGTTTGAAAACTGCCTCATTGTGCTAACAAGATTAACTTGAGCCTGTCTGTTTGATACACTGGAAATGTGCAGGGTGACTCGGCTTGGCTTTCAGCTGGAGCTGAAAGAGCCAAGAAATGGGATTGTTGCCAGGGAACAAGCCCGACAGAGGCTTATGTCATCCTCACCGGTGAGGGACCAGAGGAGAAAAACACCAACATGTTCGGGAAAGGGGGAAACTCGGCGCTTCCTTAATCTGACCAGAAAACACTAACAGATCCCAGAAATTGCTCACCCAGTAATAAACACATCAAATGGCATAATCTGACCCAGTTACTCTGTTTATCCTGGATAATTTGTACAACTAAATATTGCTAGAGAGAAGTCAAAGACCCAGGGTTAAAAAGTTGGGTTGCAGAGAAACCCATGTGGAAAATACCCTCGTGCCCACTGTCTGTTCACCAAGCTGCTCTTGACTCTTTATTTTTTTCCTCGATCTCAGGGGGTTTAACTGTGGCATACAACCTAACTGTCAGTGCCCTTATTTCCCTGTTTTAAAGCAACATTATTGATGGAGAATTATCGCAGGAGTTTGTTTGGGAGTTTGTTTAAAAAGTGATCAGCTGAGGAAGGCTCATCAGTTGTGACTTTTTTTCTTCAAAGTCACAGAAAGGCTTCTGGCATGCCTAAGCCCCAGCATGATGGTCAAAGTTATGTTTCTGATTCTTCCTTGCATTAAAGTCCTCTTTAATTATGCATTCATTGTATCACATGAAGAATTCCTATGCAGACAAATCTCCTCCCTGCTGGATTGCACACTTGAAAGCCAGGCGTAGTGCAGATGGTCTATGAAGGGGACACTGCAGGACTTTTGACTCTTGGCAGATCTGCAGAGAAGGGTAGGTGTCACTTTTGGCACAGCCAAAAAGACACCAGCCCACTGGAGGTGCAGAAAGGGGCTGCTGGCAGAGCTGGAGCTGGGGAAGGGAAGTTCAGCAGTAAATGTGAACCGAATTTACCCACTGTAAAGATGTGGGTCTTATTTACAGTAACACCATTTCACAAACCGACTAGAAAGGGGAGGCTATCTACTGTTTTGGTGTTTTGTTTGTTTTTTTTTTTTTTTTAAGCATACATGTTTTGTGTAATTTAAATGGCTACAAAGTCTCTGGGACAACTAGAAAGTCACCCAAAGGTAAAGCAAACAGTGGAGCAAACTAACACTGGTGGTTTGGGAGTAATGGAATAGGAAACAGGGAATCCTTGGGAGATCTCCTCTTCCAAGGACTACAGGGATTGTAATAGGTGAGATATGAATTTTAAAAAGGTTTGGTAATGGACAATGATAACCAGAGAGCAACTGGCTCAGGGGTAGGAAAAAAAAACTTCAAAAGGAAACTCAAAATACTTGCTAAATATTTTGAACAAAGTCAGGGTAGCAGACAAAGGCTGAACATACCCTATGCTACCAGAATGAAACAGTTTTCCAATACCACTGAGTTTCCCTCTCATTTCTAATTTTCCAGCTCTCAGAACATGTCATCTCGTTGCAATGAATTCCACCGGTTACCTCTTGTGCCAGTGTGGGGACTAATTCTGTCAATGCTGCTTCTGAAGACAGATGACCAATGCATGGGTTTAGGAAAGATCCTGCAGATGAGCCAGCCTGGTGCTGTAGTCCACCCACCCACTCTCAAGCCAGGAAGCAGCTCAACCCTGGACAATCAGATGGATTGAGATGGTCACCTCTGCTGGCTGTCACAGGTGGTCTTCCTGATGTTCTAAGGAGTTACTTAACATTATGGAGTTCCATCACCCACAGTGACTGGGTGGTTTTAACTGCACTATTTTTGGCGTACATTGCATTTAGAAATACTTTAGGATCTTTTACTTGTTAGAAATGCAATAGCTATTAAATTGTATTAGTTATTGACCTTAGCAGCAATAAACTGTAGCAAGAGTAGTCTACAGTAAACACTGCTAAATCATAATCAGCTGGCACAATGTGGGTATTTCTGATCATTTGTACTATGCTCTATAAAATGCATTCGATCACAGTATATAAAAATGTGAGAGTACTGTACACAAATTTGAAATGCACTGAGTTTAAAGACATATTCAACCAATTTATCATTTAACTTACGGCTTCACAAAAGCTATTAAACAACACTGTGAGCCTGGAGGCCACACATATGCTACAGCCCTGGAAATGTAAAGAAGTTCATTTGAATCCTTTAATAATGACCTTGACCTATTGAACAAGGTGTACTTCTTGTCAACAATTCATCTCACTCTTGACCCTGGCAAAACACCTAACCCTTGAATACTTATGGTGGGGGAGGAAAGGCTTGGGTGTTTTTTTTTGTTTTTTTTTATTTCCCCTGGTGAAATGGGCCAATTTTTTTCCCTGTTTAGCAAAATCTGGAGCACAGATCATTAGAATGCTTTTGGCAGCTAATTTGAACATCAGTGACTCAACTTTGAGAAGGAAGCCTTTTTCTGCCCTAAAGAATCTCAGAGAGTTTTCAGACTACAGTAATTGAAAAATCCCTAAACACTCACTCACAGAGGAGATACACATTACTGCAGGAACAGTCTACAAATTGTAAAGTATTCAATTTACATTCTCAGTACCTCAGGGCAGTTGTGAAGAATTTATATCTTCAGAAACCTTTGAACTAACAAAAGATAACATTTCACAGCAAAGTCTACTTGCATAAAAGTTTTTTAACTCCCTTCATTCTTATTCTGAAGGAAGTGTCTTTTGCTCTTCTGGAACCAAGGCTCAACATGGGTATCTGAGATGTTAAAAAGGAGATGGAGATGGAAATAGAGGTGTTAAAAAAATTTAATGGACATACTGCATCTCATTTAGAACAGGAGTTCATTATTCACCAGTCCACACATGATGTATTTTTGCTCTGAACTTGATGTCTTTTTAAATGATACTTCGGTTTGATCAATGTGAAAAGATTCTTAGTTATATTAAGGCCCTTTATGCAAAGGGCTTTCTAATGTGTAGGTAATGCGTACAGCTGCACCCTGGATAAGGGCTAACTTTGCCCTGGATGAGGGCAAGAGGACCCTTTTTCTTCCCTCTATGCATCAACTGGGGCAGTGGGTAGTACCACCTCTAATGCAGTCAACTGGCTACATGACCTTTCTATTTACACTGAGTCTTCATCTGCTTTGAGACATTGCATTAAGAAATAAATTCTGATGATACTCAGACCTGACACTTTGTAAAACTGAAGAGTCCTTCTCTTTAAGAAGTTAAATATTTTTATTTTTTTTTAAACAGGGTCACTTCATAGATTGCATCACTTGGATCTCTATCAACAAACCAACATTTTCAGAGGTTCCATTGTGAACCACACAAAAAGCTGTCTATTTATTTAGGACCAAAGAACCTCAAGGGATTGATGGAATAGTAGGTAACTTTAAGGATATACTTAAGTCACACAGAAGTCAGAGTTAACATCCATCTGTTACTTAAGTATACGAAGAAGAAGACAGAGACTGCTAAGTCACTAGGGTTCAAACTCACAGACTCAGACCCCCTTTGTGTAAAAAAAAAATTGGTAATAGGAACAGGCATCACATTTGCTAACTAGGAAATGATCTTTCTCTTCCTCTACCCCTTTTCTTGATCAAAGAACACTCAATATAATTACCAATCTAATGACATCCTTTTGCTTTGACTTTTTAAAAATTTCTATGGAAAAAAGAGAAGGGAGGAAGGACAAAAAAAAACCTGCTTCAAGCCAACCCTAAATCTGTGATTACCATATTCATGTCTAACACTAAGCATTATGTGGAAACATTAATGAAAGTTTTAAAATGCAATCATTGGTTAAAGTTTTTTTTTTCCCCTTCTCTATAAAGAAATTGATAAATGTTTCTATTAACTAATAACCCAGGAATCAACAGTCTTATAAAACTGGTTTATTCAGCCCAGAAAATTAGGCAATCCATCATGGCTGATTTGCTCACATTTTCCCCTGCAAATAAGTGAGATGAAAACTTTAAAACCAATAAGATAATGCACTTAACAAATTCAGCTGAGAGAGATGGATAAACTAAGATGCCACTGGCATCAGTTAAGGAAAATCTGTCGTGTTTCCAATTATTTGAGCAGATTTTGTATCCCAATTTGCT
The DNA here is from genome assembly GCF_000700745.2 of Antrostomus carolinensis. NCBI lineage: Eukaryota > Metazoa > Chordata > Aves > Caprimulgiformes > Caprimulgidae > Antrostomus > Antrostomus carolinensis. The sequence goes on from NW_010320161.1 coordinate 45,646, forward strand.
GCCAGACTGGCTGCATCCCCCACTCTCCTCTTTCAAACCAAATCATCTGATCTTAAATCAGAACAAGCTCATCATATCACACTATGAAAGGCCAACAGGGGATAAATGACACCAGATGTTATATGAGTTTTCTTTTAGGCTTTCATTTCAGACTTACTGCATTCCCCATGCTGCTTTTTACTTGTCAAAAACTAAAATGTGCTTTGATAGATAACAACCCTATTTTCTTCACTGCCTGAGCTTAGAGAATACCATTAAGTATTGATATTGATGGTGCTTAACTAGGGAATGCAACCTGGGACTGCAGAAAGCAGGATCCTGGGATTCTGAGGTACCTTTCAGTCCCACAGATACATTTCCTGCTAGTCCCAGGGTTTTTCAGTTGTTGCTGCTGGGGGTGGTGTTGGGATCCATGCTGTGTGATTTTACAACACAAAATGTGAGCGCACAGACAGACAGGAAGAGCAAGGAGGGGCAGGCATGCTCAGAAACATAACTCTTCGGCCCATCTGCTGCTGCTGTCTGAGCTGCTGAGGGAGCCGATATCATACCGAAAGACTAACAATGAACTTCTGAAGCTGAACTGAGGCTCGCTGATGCAAAATCCAAGGCAAATCATTTTAATTTGCTTTGCTTATGGTCTTCTGGAGTCATTGTGTGCCCAGACTGGTAGGGAGAGGCTGGAAAATGGTAGAAACAAAGACCAGCACAGGCTGATCAACAGTGGTGGGAGAATAAGTTGACCCGCATGGCTGTTTGTGCCTTCAGGGTGCACTGTACCCCACCACCCAACATCTGAAAGGAGAAGCTGCTCCGTAAGGGAGAAACCTGATGATTCGATGAAGGTGTAGGTAGCCTTTTAAAAGCCAGCTTGGCTATATGTGATGTACTAACTGTGTTCCCAGGCTTAAGATGGCTGGCTGGTGCTGAAAAGAAATAAAGAAAATGTGAAGCACCTGGATATGGGGCAAAGAAACAAATTAATAAATAGGTTCATCGTGATCATGAAGAAAAAAGCCACATCTTTTCATACTGTCATAAATTATTGTTTTTAAGAGTATTTATAAAGCTACACTAGCCTTTCATAATTACCACAAATATTTTCTTAAGAAAATACCTAAGTATTGAAAGCACTTTAACTCTTAAGCCTACAGTGACTGGTGACATCACATCACAGCAGTGTTTCACATTGAGATGATATAATTGTCTCCCAGCTGTCCCAGTGTCTGTGTTTGTATGGAGGCACTACCACAGCTTCAAATACTTTAGTCTACTGCCCGGGAGTAGCTTGTTTGTCTCTTGGGTGGCTGTAGGAGGTGGCAGCTTAACCTCATTGATTTACCTTCCAATACACCCTGCAGATGCAGTGAGGGAGCACATTCACACATACTCTGACTGCAGTTGATGGCAAGCAGCTTGCTCCAAGGTGCACTGAAGTCAACAGGGTTAAGCCTCAGGAGTAAAGGGAAAGATAAGAGAATGGTCAGCGTGAGGGACAGCAGCAGAGCCTCTCCTTTACAGCTCAGAACTGCTCAATCACAGATTCTGAAGCAGAATTCAACTCCATTTAAACACCACAATGAATTTCCTCTCCAACCCTTTCTGCTGCCCCAGTGTTCTGCTGCCTGTCTATGCATTTCTGCCTTCTCTGCCGTCTTCCACTGAGAGCATCACCTTTGCAATTCATGCAAAACATGCTCAGTGAACAAAATACACCAATAAGCCAGCAGCTGTCAGAAACCATGACTTACAGCATTAAACAGTTTGGTTTGGTTGACACTCTGCAGTATCTACATAACACAGCATCACCTGATACTAAGAATGAGCTGGCCTCAGCTCCAATCCCAGCAAACCTTTACAGGAATGTAGAAATCTTCACCAACCAACTTCTGCAATGAAGTCATAATGCTGAACACCCAGGGTATGGGGAGGGGTCTGGCAGCAGGTACCTCGATGTGTTTAGCCACATCAGTCTAGAGATCAGTACTCTTCTGAGCCTGCTTTCATTCAAAGAGCTAGGCAAAACACAGTGTGAAGAAAGGAGCCAACAGCAACTCTTAAACCTGGGATGACAACAAAAAAACATCACTGAATATCTCACAACAACACAGTTGTGTCAGATTTGCCTCACTTTTAGCCGTTTGTATAACTGTATCACATCTCTGATTTCCAGAAGTGGTAAGCAAGAGTTTGAGTTGGTATCTTAATGCTCCCCTCCTTACACTATTCAGTTTGAGAACAAGCATCATATCACTTGCTTGTCCAATCTTAAGTGTCTTTCATACAAAACTATCAGAATAGGGTAGAAGGTAATAAGTTGATTATTAAACTAAAAGCAACTAACTGTGGAAGTGATTTAGGCAAAACGATAACAAAATCCATCATCTATTCGAAATATGGCCCCCAAAGGTGATGGAGTAACCTTTTCATCTTTTCTAAACATCTGATTACGATAAATGCATTCAGATACTCTAGTCACCAGACGAAGGGAAAGATCTCCCATCCTCCTGTGCTCTCTTTCAATGCTAAGTTATTTTCCTGCATGTGACCATGCACCTGCTCACGTACTTTGTGGAGAAGGGACCAATTGCTGCTTTTGGATCCATGGGCACAAGAGAAAAAATCTGTGACTCAGCAATTCTCCATCATCACCAGAAAGGGTCATCCCTACAGACACAAAAAATATGAGAAGCTATGGTCCTATGGTAGCCAAGCTAAGTGTGGTTTGAAGTGGACTGTGGTGGGGAGAGACATCAGGGATGCCCCTCTGCTCCCCCTCCATGTCAGAACAGAACCAAATAGGCTTGGAAATGTGTTGTCCTGCACACAAGCACTTGCTGTTTTCATTCAATTTGAGCTGTCACTCTTGGCACCTCTGGAGTCCTTCCTGTAAGGGTTTTCTCTGTGTGTGAATTTCTCTGGCAGAAACTTTTGCTCAAGCGGAAGATTTTAAGTGAAATTGGAAAAACATTTGCGGAAAGTGTTTCTGGAACCTCTGTTGGTGGACAGCCACCCTGGAAAGCTTGCTCCTTAAATCAGGAAAGGAAAATGGCCCTCATAACAATATGAAATCAAAGCAGTTTGAACTACAGTAGCAAATGTTCACAACAAACTGGTCTCAACCAAACTCCAGGCTGAATATTACAAGCTGAAATTAGGCAGATAACACTTTGGCATGACCAATCAATTTAAGAAAATCAACACTCTGCTGCCATATAAGTCATGAAACAGGAGCAAAATTAACCAAATAATAAGTACTTTCACTGTATGATATTCAGCACAGCTAAATTCCACCCATCGCTTGCTCTGGCTACCAATACAGTAAAATCACCGTGTTCTGTCACTGGACTGCCAGTGGAAGCAAGCTCCTAATTTAATTATTGCATACCCTCTGCTTTTATTGTACAGCTATTTCCTTTTACATTTACTCTGATCCAAGACATGCAACTTCCTGGACTGCAGATAAAAGAAACAACATTGAAATACCCCCAGCAGTAACCCTCTTAAAATAAAAGTCTAGGAATTAACAGCAGCCACATAGGTATCTTAGAGATCACAGAAGCAACTCTGAATTTCCCGATATTTAATGGTATGAATATTTGCCTTCTTGTATCTTTCCAGTTGAGAAGGAGGCAGCCAAGTAACGGGATTTGAATGCATATTGGCTCGCTGCCTCTGCTGTTTTGATTTGCAGACTGGCCAAGCAGAACGCAATTAGTGGTTATTGACACCTTTACAGGAAGCCCTCATAAGGGAAATAGGAAATTGAAAACGTCCTTTAAAAGATGGAAGCAAAATACTGTATCAAAGCTTGCTGGTAAATAAGACGAGCCCAGAAAAGTGCTCAGTCAGAATATTTGTATTTCTGTATCATTTAGGAAAATCCTATTATGGCTTTAGCCACAGAGACATCCCTGGTGTGCAAGATAGAGGCAGTTCATAAAATACATAGCATTTTCAGCTTGAAAATAGGGCAACCTATTGCTTTCTGTAGATGGCTATGTTACACCCCAGTTCCCATCAATAGAACATAATCTCATTGCAGCAGGCAATACTCAATATCAATGAAACACTGGTATTGTAGGTATTTGCAGACTGCCAGTACCTAAAGGACAGAAAGACACTGTGTTTTTACAAGGGCCAATATCTCTGGAACACATTTATGAAACAAGGCAGCACACCAAGGAGGCAAATGAGTTATATGCATGTGTCCGTGGAGCTGTCTGCAGGCATTTGTTTGCTCTTTCTCCTCTCTCTCTCTCTTCCCTGATACTTTGCACCGTCCCTACCTTATACTCTCTAAGTTTCACTAGCAATGTCAGTTATGCAATTAGTCCCCTGCCAATTAATGCCAAATTAGATGCCTGCTGTCAGCGTTCCCTAGCACTGACGGAGTGTATGGTAATAATCTGTAACCAGGATAATGCTCTAAGGAGTCTGCATTGTTCTCTGGAAAGGAAAAAAAAAAAAAATGAAAAGAAAGAAAAAGAGAAAGAAAAAGTATGTTACACGTTCACTTATGCCATCAGCAGTCAGTGCAAAAATAAAATAAGTTTTGTTGTGCAGTTATCCCAATGATTAAAATATAATAGGCTAATGAGATTACAGAGCTGATTGTGAACAAGACCAATTGTGTTAATTGGAGACTCCTGAATGGCAATTTGAGCTGCTGCCGCTGCTGAGTTTTGAAATATAATCAGTTTTACTAATTTTATCTGATTTCTTAATGAAGCTTGCCTTGAGCAATTGTTCTATGTGTTCTTTAGCAAACAGCGTGTGTCATAACTGCTGACATTAATCTTGATTACTTTAGTTAAAATAAATAGTTATACTTGGGCGGCTTTCAGAAAATACATCAGAGCTAATGTAAAGTTAGGAAGAGATGGGGTTTTACTTCCTATATTTGTTGTTTTTTCTGTATTGTATTTGCAAAGTCCCAACTGTGAAACATCTTTCCTGTGTGACCTGATCTCTTTCAGACCTGCCTATCTTTTGCCCACCCTTCAGAAGGCATTTTTCACTTCCATAGGAAGAGGAATAAAGACAATATCTTTCTTACAGAAAAATCTTTACTAACAGGAAAACAAAAAATTCCACCAACAAAACCTATCTCAGAAAAAAATAGTACAAAGAGCTTTTTCATGCATGAATCTCAAAGTTGGCACACACATTCTCACCACCTCATGCTCCAGCTGCCAGTACTAACACTCAAGCCTTATAGAAATGCTCTCTCTCATACAGCTTATTTATTTTTATGGAGGATTAATATACTTAGGATGGCTCTTTGGAGCTTTCATAGTGCATTTGATAGGATGCTGTACCATATTGCTGCTTACAAAGGGACACATAAACATTAACAAAAATAAACAGTAGAAAAGGGGAAATGGGAATATAAGTGCAGTCTGAATTAATGGTAAACATAGCTAGAGATTGTTCATATTTCAGAGCTCCTATTATATTATGGCCTTGCCTTTACGGGGATAATCCTTTCATAATTAAGATAATGGCTAACTAGTCTGATAGGTAGTATACATCTTTTTGAGCCAGAATGCTTATATGACAAAGTAATTTGCATGTACTTATTACTGGACCATAAAATCTGTGGATTTTATATGTAGTTGCATTGATTAGGTACTTGGATGATAAATAGAAACCATTTTGGGAAAGATGATATAGGATATATTAAACATTTATTTCACCCTCTCTTATAGCCAGCATTGGTTTGGTAAATTAAAAGTGTTTAGTCTGGCCTGGATAGTAATCTATGTCCAATTAGGATCTAAATATGTATAATAAACAGTCTAGCTTTTAATCCATATGCATGTAGCAATTTCTTTAGTCATGGGGTTTTAGAAGGAATTACAAAGTTTTTTCTCCAAGACACACTATTCTGCAAGAGGGGAAGGTCACGGGCAGCTGGGCAAGCACAGAGAGCAGCTTCAACATGGCACTCCTGAGGCATTTTCTATTTGCAGATATAATGGGTGAAAGTCTGGAATTCCTACTCAAACTCTGCTTCCTCAGTGCTTAAATGCACTACTGCTTCAAACACTGCAGTTAGAAGAGATGTCAGCTTTTTATGGGCAACTCTGATTTTTATGGAGAAGCTGAGATCTGACATACGGCATTTTCACTCCCTGCCCCTGAAAGTCTTGGCTTTTATTTAAAACTGCTTGTCGTCCCACTTAAAAATCAAGCTAGAAATTTGGGGGAGAAAAAAAACAAAAACCCAACAAACATAAGATGTTTCCACAATGACCTTTCCTTGAAATAATCATAATTCATAATTGTGATTCATAACCATAATTCAGACCTTCGGCATTGTTCCTATTAGCCCAGGTCCCTCAAATACCAAACAACCTTTTTCGGACATGTTCAAGTCTCGAGAAGTTCATGGCTTCTTTAGAAGGCCTGCTTCACTCAGTGAGTAAAAAATACATGTGAAATTGAATTTCTGTTTTCTCACTTCTGCTTAATAAATATGAAAATTTATACTTAATGAGAATCTACTTTTACCCCTCTCTGCCTTCCTTAATGAGAGCTAATTGAATCGAACAATCTTCATTTGGCAGGACACATCACGAGGGCTTGTCTATACTTAGAAATTTACTGAGATAACTAATCTAAAATGGTTGAGAAATATCCCTACAGCTTTCTGCCCAAATAGCTGTTCCAGAGCAATTATTTCAAACGAGCTATTTTTATAAATTTTCAAGTGTATACAAGTCTCAAATCTAATATCTGTCTGGCTTTACATACCCAACTAGTTTTTATGGATCAGCCTATTTGATCTGTTGAGGAAGTGATGCTGTAGTAACAAAATGAATATAGTGGCATTGGCTTTGATTTGCCTTTATGCTAATGCATGACACTATTAAAAAAAAAAAAACAAACCAAAACATTAATGCTACTGATAATTTGGCTATAATATGACATGGGTATCGATTCCACAGTACCAGTTGCAAATTCCTAGCCCCAAATACTTTTAAGGGTACCATACAGGCTACTTTGTAATAAAATTTTTCACCTTTTCACTTCCCATTAGGACTGAATAATTTATTTCTCATGTGCTTTCCCTGCAGTTTACAGACAGCTAGGCTACTGTAACTTTCAAAGGTACATTAGTGTGTGATAAGCCCTATTTCAGGTCCTTGCTGTGCTCAGTACAAGAACGGGTACCAAGTTTCAAATTCATATTTCTTTGGGGTCTGGCAGCACACCAAAACAGCAGCCTCTGCTAAAACAGCCTGGATTCAGCACACATGGATTGATCCTTTCTTGTTATGTGTGAGAACCATTTCCCTCAGCATGACCACTGCTTTAATCTTGTATTTTAAACCCAAACAGAACAACAGATTTTACAGTATAATCTGGTAGGCGCAGCAGCCTTTTAAAAGAATGAATCATTAACCTAGAAGCTATGTTTAAGTAAAAAGGAGAGACAGCAAGAAAGGAGGAGAGAGGGAGAAGGAGAGAGATTGGTTTTGTTCATGATTTAACACACAACTGTGATTCACCCGCCTCTAAAAAGCATTGCTGGAGCAGAAATAAACTTCACAATAAGAAGGGCAGGAAAACGTGGCAATATGAAAGAGCTTGAGGAGCATGGGGAGAGAGGGGAAGGAAAAATGAATTTAAAAATTTTCTTTCCTGCTGCATTTTTGAAATGTAACACATACTTTTATGGTAATAATGTTCTTGTTGCCGTGCTGGTGTAGAGACAGAAGAAAAGGAAGCCACAGTAAGAAAGGCAATGCTTCTTATTAGACCGAGTGACACAAGTAGAAAAAAACAGAGAAGGGGAAATACAGATGTACTGTTTTTCCTTGTATTCAAGTCAAGCATTTTAAAAGAAACTTCCATTCTATTACAACACCAGGTCATTTTTGTTTAGAGGGTAACTAGATTGCAGCTAATGTTGATATATTCATCAATTTGCAGAGGGAGAGCTTCTGGGACAGTTTCTAATTTATACTACTGTTCTGTTTGTATCAATCAGGCTGGGCAGATTAAATGTAATTTACACCCTTGTTTAACTTTATTTTACATTGTTATGTTATTAGTGTAAATAAGAATCAGACCCTCTGCTCTTAAACTGCTCCTGAAGGTGGCTTAAATAATAGAGACTCAAATGAGAAGCTGATACTACTAATTCATTGTCTCCTTTGTCCTAATAGACTGATTTTTTTTCTCTCATTTTTATGAGTATAAATGTGTGTGTGTAAATGTATTGACATCACAGGTACATAGGTGGAGCAGGAGGATCTGTGTTAGCATCGCTGTAATTACAGTATTTATATTTGTTCATCATGTGTACACATGTAGCTTTCCTTCTCCTTGACTAGAACAAGAAGGATGTTAGATTGACCCATTATTATCATTACTGTTTTGTTTCTGGGTTGCATTTTCAAATTTGACCCCTTAGGAAGACAGCATGGAAAAAAAATAAGCCTTTAAACTTGCGGTTAGGGTTGGTACAGTCTTAGGAAATATATTTTCCGATGTATGACTTAAATCCTTTGTGTAACTTGAACTTGTGCTGCCCAATTGTTCACTGCAGTTGGTATTCCCAAATGCATATGCAACCCATGTGATAGGCAGTTTTTTCAGCCATCTCCTGGGAATTGCTTTATACACCTGAGTCACCAGAAATTATTGAACTAGATCAAAGTAGGGCGAGAGTGAGGTCATCCAGATGGGTGGCTGTTGTCATGTGTCCTAATATAATTTGGTGGTTCAGTGATAGACTGTGTTACTGAGACAGGATGCATCAAAAGGAAATGAGAGGTGTTTGAAAGGAGTTCATGTCACCAGAAGAGCTTAGGCATGGCCAAGTGCATGTATATACATAGAGCTATCTGAGGAGACATCCATGGCCATCTATAAATGACATCTTGCTGACCTGGCTGTGATGGAGGATGATCATCAGCTGGGTTTCCCATTTGCTTGAGGGAATGAGCAATAACCCTTTTTTCTATTCTTCATTCAAACTAAGGCATTTGTAAACAAGAACCAAACACATACCAGATGGGATCTTACTTTTCATAATGCAAAGACTAAATTGTTATTTAATCCTTCCAAATTGATTTACTATGTCAGGCATCTCTTCTGTTGCTAATGGTAGAAACTCAAGAATTTTGGGGTTTTCCTCCTCATCCCAGAATGCGGAGCGACTTATCTCCCAGTTCTTATGACTTCTCTCACATCCACAAAGCTGAAGCCACAGATGAATTGATCATACCCTGGGCATTAGAAGCCTTTCACAGAAGACATGCATGCCTTTACTTTCACCTCCTCCTTCAAGCCTTTTCTACATATAAGAAAAAAGGTGGCATTACAATCCCTTCCTTTTATTCTTCACAGAATTTCTTTAATACTGTCACACCTGCACTTCTGAGATGATTTGCTAACCTTTTTACCCTTAGTTTCTCAAGTGGCTCTGCTGAAAACAGATGATTGTTATTTTCCAGGCAATATTTACTTAAATTACGTCATATGATCTACATTCAGGTTTCTCTTTCAGAAGGAAACATTGCCTCAAACTGTATATGCATGTAGGTAAGGTACCTTTGCTATAGTTAGATTATTTAATTTTTTTAATAGCTAGAATTTATATCTTTCCATATTGTTTCTTTTTATTAGGGTTTTTTTAACATATTTGTCATGCATGGCTGTGGCTTTCTGTGTAAGCCTTTAATTTATAAGGGAAACTTCTTATATAACAAATATGAATTATCTAATTTCACAAAACAAAAGGAAAAAAAAAAACAGATTAAGGTGGGGTTAAAGGATACAATTTACCTATAAATGCAGTCTAGCAGTTAAGCAGGCACGTAGTTTTAACTATATGAATATTCCCGCTGAAATCTAGGACAGGGAACTGTATTTAGAACAGTTTTTAAACACTCTTCTGACCAACTGGGGTTGTAACACGTTTTGCGTTCAAGCATAACACGATTAACAACCATGGGGAGGAAAAAAAAAAAAAAAAAAGTAGGCTAAAAAGTTATCCTGGGTTATTTCTAGAGTGATTTTTATTCCTGATGCCTTCCCTCGGTGGGACAAATCGTAGTCAAAGCACACTAACGCAGCAGAAGCGCGCCGTGGAGCAGCTTGCTGGGCACCCAGGGTTTGTGGGACAACCATTTCTGAACGTTAGAGCAAAGGCTGATCTGCCTTTACTTCCTGCCTGGACAAGACCTGAAGTGCTGGAAAACAGAAGGAGAGGGTAGGTCTTGGTTCTTTAGGTTTGCAGGGGAGTGCAGTCAACCTCAGTCAGGCTGCTTTCTTACCTTTCTTTTCCTCCAGAATTAAATCAAAACTGACACAGTACGGAAAAGATTAACACATTTGGAGTTTGGGAGCAGAAAGACTGACTCATTCTTGTTTATCATGCTTGCCTGGTTTGTGATTTAGAACAAAAGAAAAGTATCCAGCTAGATTTTTCAAGCACATGCCAAGCATGAAGGGTTGACAGGCTTCTACCTTCCTCGTGACATCATCTGAAAGGCTGTGTAATTCCCTGCAGCAAAATATCCACAGAGGTCATGGCAGCTTGCTTCGGCAGCTGAAATCTGTTTGCTACCCTCTACACACTTGTATTTGGAGGAGGGTTTATGATAATTATCTAATTTGGGGTATGGAAAAGTTCATAGGCTACTTATTAATAAATAAACAATGAGGAGAGACATTAAAACAAAGGTGTGATCTAGTGGCAAAATAAAAAGTAAGTATGAGCTTACTCTAGGCTGCAGACTCCAAAGTTGTCTCCTTTATCTTTCTTCCAGAAAAACTTGAGATTTTGTGAAAAACTAACAAAAAATAAACAGGCCCCTTTCCTTCTCCTAATATCACATAATCATAAGCTGTCTGTCAAAAATAGCATCTCTCTGCTGCACACATCTACTTGATCCCTGTGTGTTCAAAAATATTTAAATATTTCACCACTGATAACCTAGTTCAGTCAGTTTGTGGAACTAGCTTAATTATTTTCACTTTGTGGAACAACAAGAGTTGTTCATTTAAATCCAATTCAAACTTTTGCCCTACTGATAATGCATATACCTGGGAGAACAACTTTTAGCTTTCAGATTTCAGACCAAATGTAATACTTGGCATCTTTTCCTGAGAGGGAGAAGTTGGATCCATGTATTTCCTACCTTCTTGATTCTGTATAATCCCTTTAGATTTAAAGAAAGGTTGCAATAAGAGGAACTAATGCAGTTTCTCTTGCCTTTTGATAAATTCAGTAAACCTCCATTTTCACTGACTTCAACTTTCAGATCTGCAGACTTCAAGCTTTAGGAAGAAACTTATGTTTTTATCAACTGGGCCTTGTTTTTTCTCTGTCTTTTTAGCTTTGTAATGCCACATGATTTTAAAAAGTTTTAGTCTTAATCTAAGGTTTTAAAAACAAATCAGAACACTAATCTTGTGGAATCACTACTAAAGAACTATAAAGTTTGTGGAATTTTTGCCCATGTTTTTTTTTTTTTTTTCAGGAATAAAGACATTTTCTTCTTTGTTTCAGACTATTTGGTTAGTTCCAATCAGTGTTCACTTCAATCAACTTTAGAAACTAATTGCAAGTTTAAAAAAAGTAAAGAACTTGGTTTTGTCTTTCAGTTATGATCTATGTAATAGACTTAAAGGTCGAGCTCTACCATTTTGAAGGCCTTGGTGGACGTTATGAACAGAGACAGTTGGTTTAACTATGCCATACACTTTTATTTAATATAGTTGTTTTAAATGAAAAAAAAAATCTATTAAAGTAAATATATATTTTCCCTTCTGCACACTCAAGTTTAAGATAGATTTAATTACTTAGAACTATTTTAAAGTTACTTTTTTCCTGCAGTTGTAAAGATGTTGTGAGTTCTATATAAATAAGGTTTAACATAAATACAAAAAAAAAGTATTCACCTAGTGAAGAAGTACAGCACTCACCACATTCTAACATTATGTAAAAGTAACAATGAAGAAGAAAAGTTAAATTAGATTAAACTAAGAACTAAGAACAGATTAAACTGATTAAATACACACAGATATAATGTAGCCTTCAGATCAGTGTCAAATACGTTATGCAGTTTACTTTGAAGGATGTATTTAGAACTTATTTTACCACTTAAAAACCAACAGAAAAAGGGAAAGGAGAGGAAGAAAAGGACAAACACGAACAAGAGTAACAGATAACTTAAACCAAGTTAACCTCTTTGATGATTTAAATCACAATTAGAAGAAACAATTTAAATCCTTGGGAATTAAAAAGCATCAATTAAAGCTTTGGGTTTGTACATGCTTTTCACATTGCAGTGAGACCCTGGCACATGCTTGCAAAACTGATAGTAGTTAATCATCATGTCTGTTCTTACTTTGGAGCTCTCTTCTGGTAATTAAGCTTGACAGGTACCCCTGTCAACTGCATGGTTTAGCTCTGGACCACAGCTGGATTTTACCCGCAACGTTTAAGGAAGGTACAACCCCAAAGGTTTGCAAACAATGATGTACAAAAATGCTAGCCAAGCTGCTACTCATAGTTTTTGAACCACCTTGGGGTGATAGGTGACACAAGGCTGGGAGCAGCACTGCTACCATGGCTACTGGTAAGTAGAGAATCGCCTGCCCCACTCACCCCTATGGTCATCATCAGATGACAGTGACCAGCTTGCTGCCCTCAGCGCAGGGCAAAGTGGCAAAATCATTTTCTCCCAGGGTCTGCAGTGACCAGCCTTATGAAGATGACAATGAACTTCAGGACCTGTCATGCTCCTTGCAATGAGGAGATCCCTGCCCATCTCTACCCAGGATCTCCTCATAACTGGATGGCAGTAAGTATCACAGAAAACAACCAACAGGCTTTTGGTTTGACAATCACTGTCACCAATATTTACTCTTTCTCAAATATTTATTTCTCATAGCAAGTTGCCTGCAATGGCTACATCAAGGTAAGGTTGGAGATAAGAGCATCCCTAGATTTCCTACCACCTACCAGTAATAAAGTTCACCATGTGGTAGCTCTGGGAGAGAGAGAGGCAATTTCTTTGATGCTCTAAATACATAACCTGCAAAACATGGTGATGATGGGTCATTTGGTATTTCCTTTTTACTAGGCACCCACTAGTTCCAACTTTTAACTCACCCTCTATCTTGCTGGGATTGAAACCCAAGTAAGTGAAACACAGTTCAGATCTCACAAAAGCCTCCAGTCAAGGGGCAGGTTTGATGGCTGGTCGCACAAGAAATCTATCCAGTTTTATTTCTGGTAAAGTCACTTTTTGAGAAATAGGATCTATAAAACTGCAGGGCATGATACAATGATAATAAATGCATAGAAGCTTTCATATTTATTAATTGCACATAGTACAAGATAAAAACCAGACAGAGTAGTCTTCTAAATTGGGACCAAGATTTTTTAAAGCAGCAGCTCTTTTAGCTGCAGATTCTCATACAAAAGGCACCACTGAGGCTTCTGAGTATCAAGAGACTATGAAATATATTAGTATTTGAGATAAGGTAAACAAGACCACCTTGTGAAGTGCACAGGTCCTTAAAATTACTTTGTTCATATGTCCCAAGATGAAGATTAAAAAACAAAACAAAGCAAGAAGTGACACTTTCTAAACCCTTGTCTCAAACCAGTCAATAAAAAGTGACTTCTGGAGATCACTTTCTCAGAGATTACTTGCAAGCTTCCATTTAGTGTTCTGAAACATGAATGGTAAGTGGCAAGAAACTGTTGTTACTCCTAGCTTAGAAAGCAGAAACTCAGGCACAGAAAGTTGATGTAATTTCTTCAGAACTCACAAAGGACTTGGGAATACAACTCTTGTCTTTAGCCTCAGGATTCTCCATTCTTCTTCCAGAAATAGGAGATGTTACTGTAACGACTGTATTGTTTTTCCTTAGAGTAGGGGAGGAGCTTCCTCCCACCCTATTTTCTTGATCATGTATCTTTGATCTTTCTTGTCAAATCACTTCTTGTTGCTGTCGATAGGGCATTTAAAAAACAACACGTAAAGGAAAAGCGATGCCACATGGCAGGTGTAAAAAGCAACAGTTCTAAGGATTCGTCTGAGGTTAATGATTGGACTCAATGATCTTAAAGGTCTTTTCCAATCTAGGCAATTCCGTGATTCGTGCAAATATTAACACAAATGTCCTACATTTAAGCTGATGTTGGTGGCGTTTTTCTGTTACACTGCGCAGCGGTATTTCATTGTTTCCTACAAAACTGCAAAGGGATACTTATTTTTTTTTTTCCTTTTGCTTTTATCCCAGTGATTAGTCACAATTGATGTTTAGACACACACAGGGTGAGACACCCCCACGCATTTTCTTTTGACGTTCCTTGAATTAGGCTCAATGCTAAAAGAAAACATTTTTCCTGCTCTCCTCCTCTATATTTTTAAATGAATGTCACCCAAATGGCATTGCCATTCAAACATTACAGTGAAATTCCTCGCATGCTGATAGTGCAGTGTGGGAATCTCGAAAATTGTCCCCCTTAGGCTCGAATTCAGCCCCCTGAAGGTTCACTTGAGTTTAATTTCACTAATCACACGGGGACAGTTATTTTTTGCTTTCGCTCAGCTTCTCGTACACATGCAGGCGCACACACCCACCACACACACACACACACTCCCGCTGCATCCCTCCCGTTCTGTTGCACTTAAAGTCCAGAGTAGCTCTGACCATTCCCGCACGCAAGCGGAGAGCGACACAGCACCACGGTGCCTAATACCATAGGTGGGTCGGTTGCTTCAAGCCAATTTATTCACATTTGCGATGGTAAGATTGATTTTTATCCTGATTTTCTGAGTTTATTTAACTGATTTCAGAAACTGCCACAGAGGTGGGGGCAGAGATCGTCTTCAAGGTTGCTGTCAGCTGGAATTTTATGTCCTTCATTTTCTTTCACTCTGTATGCCTGTCACATCGGCTTAACTGTGAGTAGCATACTAGCCAGTACCTCTGGCATACTGTATATTAATAGAATATTGATATAGCCCAAATACTGTTGTGGGATTCATCATTTGGTAAATCCTCTGCCGTCTGCAGTTTTACAGAGCCGTTTAATTAGCAATTTTACAACCTCCTATTCTCTCATTAAATTAATTAATAATTAAGTTCAAATATAGGCATCTTTAATGTCATAATTATATTTCAGTTTTATGGTCACCAGAGTTTAGCTCATTAGGCGAGGCAGTCATAAACCATAGCTCTATTTAGGGGCTGAGGCACTGGCGCACAGGTAGTCTGCTGCTGCTTGGTATTTTTATCCTTCTCATTTTCTCCTCTTCCTCCCCCCACTGCCTTCCCTTCTCTGCCTTCCCTCCCTCTTATTGCTCTCTGCTCACACTGTTTTTTTTTTTTTTTTCCTGTAGCAGCTTTTTCTCATTCATATGTAAGATTTCAAACATCCCTGACACACACCCTCACAGCCCTCCGCCCCCTCCCCATTACTCTCTCATGACGCTGGTTTGTGGTGGGTCCTGCTTCCTTACAAGCCCCAAGGACCACCATCTTCAGCGCTGGGCACCCAGTTTTCCGTAGCATTGTATCAATGACATTGTATTCATGTTTGACAGCGTGATTTACCAAGGCACGGGACCTAGTAATGGCATTTCACACAGTATGATCTGTTGTGCGTTGGTTTATATGTAGTGGATTTATTTCAGTCATTATCACTGATTAAACCAGCTTAGTTGAAAAGGCAAAGCAAAACTTGGCTTTGAAATTGTTCTTATTTAATTTTGTTTGTGCTCACATAACCCAGGACAGCACTAATTATCTCTTTAGCGTAGCTCATATTTCTAATGTAATTCATATGTAAATTGTAATTTAATTCATATGGGAATATTTGTGTTCCTTGCATATTCTCAGTAAAGAGCACAAACAGTGAATTAAAATTGTTTGGAAATGAAACAGTGAATTAAAACTGTTTGGAAATGAAAACTTTATGTTGCCTTTTTTGAACTGTCTTTGATTTGTTTTGGCTTGTTTCTCTAATGAATCGTGATTCAATTGGATGGCTAAGGCAAACGGATTCAGTCTCCTCTCTCCGTATTTAGGCACCTTGCTCACTGGTCTGCTTTTCCTTCTGAATTTAGAAGGTCCAGGGGAAGCTTTCTGCATACTCACTGCCTTTGGAAAAAAAGGAAAAAAAATCCCATCATATGATGACTGTTATTAATAACAAATAATTATAGGGAAAATTTGCATGACTACAGAGCCTAGGAGCACGGCATGGCACTATATGTACCACTTTGCTACTCAAACAGAACTGAGAGGACAACAAGGCTTTAGGACTGTTATTCCTGGTTCAGCATATCTGATAATGTTAGGTTAAAATTTTAAGCCCAACTCAAGTTTTCCATCTAATAACCTTTACCTTTCCATTGCCTTTAAAAACCATCAAACTGCTTAATGCAATGTTACTGTTACCTCTAAAAACTGCTGCTGCCCACAGCAAAGTGGTCTTTTGACAGGGCAAGTCAAAAGTTCTTTTTTGTTCAAGTAAAGTGTGGGACAGTAAAAGTTGTGCCCGGACTGATAAATTTTTAGCACAGGCTTGTTTGCTGTATGTGGGAATAATGCCGTGGCACGCTCTAACACCAAAAGTGGAACTAGAAATAATGGCAAATGCAACAAGCTGGGTGTCACCAGGAGGGTGAGCTTGAAAGCATGAGAAGTTCTGTGCAGCGGGCACAGAAACAGGAAGCGTATGAAAAAGTTCAAATGAAAAAATAATTAAACCTGTAGGGCTGGCAAGTTACTGAATGATGATGTCAGCTACAGTTTTCTTTGCTCAAACTGCCCTTCACATTTCCTAGGCAAAAATCACACTCACAACATTAGGGAGAGAACTAATGTCTATTTCTCATCCTGATTAAAGAGATTTATGTTCAGCCCATGCCAAATGAAGCCACCTGTGTTGTAAGGATGGAGGCCAGTCCCAGAGTCGCTGCTTTGCCCCAACAAACCATGACCTGACCTGCTAGCGGTCACACAGGAGTGTATGTGTGATGCCCCCCAGATTTGGTGCCACCCCACCGTGTGGGTACCATGCAGGGGATTCGTGACATGATGGTCCTGGAAGCCTCTTCCCATGGACAACTGCAATATCTTTAACTCCCTGCCATCCTCTCTCTCGCTGCTGGGTACTGCTGTGGTCAGAAGAGAGGTAATATCTGTGTATTAGTCTCTCATAATGCCAAGCTCTGGGACACGTCGCCCTGTTCACTGGTGGGAAAGGTTTCATGCATCAAGAAAAGAGGCAGAGAGGTCACAGAAGAGAATGGGCACACCTGCCTTGTAACATCCCTCTGCCAACCTCTCCATCACCAAAACCAGTCTCTATTTTATGGCAATCTTGTCTTTCTCAGGCTTTGGGGTCCCCCTGCACAGAAGTTCACTTTGGGAAGGTGCAGCATCAGGGTGGACAACACGGGCAAGAGGGATGGCTGGTGGGATTTGGCTGTGATGACTCACCCCCACGCCCGCAGCCAGGTACCCTCCGGGGAAAGATGCTGCTGCATCTAGGACACGCGTTGGAAACACGCGTGTGCACACACACCCACGCACGCTCCCCGTGACGACACAAGAGCTGTCCAAAACTATTTTCAATAATTGATTTGCTGTTTAATTGAACATCATGACTGACTAACATAGCTCATTACTTTACTCATTAGTTAATTATCGAAGAAAGTAGGACAAGTCAATAAAACGGAAGGCTGTAAATTCCAATACTAATTAGCACCATTTCCTCAGAGACATATTTAAGGGCAGATTGGCTACCCGAATGTCCCCGGACCTTGTAGATGAAGGGAAAGGGTAGACTTACCATAAATCTAGATTACCGGCAGGCCAGGCTCATCAGCAGTAAGTAGTCAAGTACACAGGTGCTGAGCTACTGCCAGGCACCCTGTTTGAACTAGAATATTGGAACGCAAGCAGCACAGAAATTCCTATTTTTAAAAGAAAAGCAGGGGGGAGGTGAGGGAGGGAGCGCTCACACACCAGAGAGGATCCATATTTAA
Organism: Antrostomus carolinensis; assembly: GCF_000700745.2. NCBI lineage: Eukaryota > Metazoa > Chordata > Aves > Caprimulgiformes > Caprimulgidae > Antrostomus > Antrostomus carolinensis. Next base: position 63,684 of record NW_010320161.1, read on the forward strand.
AATAAATTATGCAAACTGAACTACTTCTGCAGAGCACATTTGCTTTCCTAAGAGCTCTCTTTTCCAGTCTCTCTCACATGCACTTACTCCATCCTCTCGTTTTTTGGCAGTCCAAATCCTAGTCAAAATATCAGTGTGTCCCTTCTGGAGTAGGCACATTTTTAATATATGGATTCTAATTTATGTTTCTTATTTTGTATTGAAAAAAAAAATAAAAAGGTAAACAATTCCAGTAATGGAAATTATATTCTTTTGTTATTGTTATTATTTTTTATATTATCTTTTATTTTAAATAAGTCTGAAATACCATCAGAGGCAGAATTTAATGGGTCTAGCTGAGCTTTAATTGAGCCAAAGAGTGATTTAAAACAAATAAAGACCATCTCAAAGAAGACTGGGAGAAAAGGAGGCAAAGGGAGTGTGTATATATATATATATATATATGTGTATGCATGTTTATACCGAAGATATATATTTTATATATATACACAAGCTTATATATATTAATGTGTATATACATATTTAAATAATAAGTGTATATATGTGTGTATCTGTATAAGAAAAAATACATGCAGACACATACATACATACCTACCTACTGAAATATGCCTTTATAAGGTTCTTGTTGCTCAGTAGGAGGAAATCAGCAAATTCCTCAAGTTCTGCAGTCTAAAAGCCCCCAGGTCTTAGTGGCTGCCTTTTAAAAATCAACACAAGAGGACTCAGACTATGAAAAACTTCTGTTAATACACTGGTACAGTGTTGAACAGTTTGCCTAAATTAATTAGAAACAACTTCCCACCATTAAGGGATCAGGACAAATATATTTTCTTAATTTCTTTTATTTGGAGGCACCTCTTGTGGGTCTTCCTCTCAACAAATATCCTCTCTTGAAAACCTAATTTCCAGTTAGGTGAATGAAAATGGAGATCAAAAGCATTACCTGAGCTCAACTTAAGTGAAGAAATCACCCTAAGAATAGATCTCCGTCTGGATCTTTAAGTATTTAGCAATTCTAAAAATATATTAATGGATTAATGTAAAAAAAAAAAAAAAGTTAACAAATGTCTGTTACTTGACTTACTATATTTTGTGCCTGCAGTTCTGATTATTAAGCCACAAGCTGTGATTTGTTTTCAAGTATTTTAAAACGGTACCCTGCCAAAGTGTTCTAAAGATTGCATGGATTTTTTTTTTTTAATCAGCAGTTTTGTGAATCTGGCCTCTGGTGCTAATAAAGAAAGACTGAAATTTAGGGCAGAAGGGGGAAAAGTAGTTGTTTTGCTTAATAGAAAGCTCCTGGCAGAAATAATGCAAGGAAAATTCTCTAGTGATTTTAGTAAAACTTGGAGGGGAAAAAAAAAGTGATAATTTATTATTTGTGTTTGGGAGGGGTTATTTGTTTGGGATGTTCTCTTTGTATTAGTGAAGGGACAAAAATATAACAGCCATGTAAATTTGACCTGGGACAGAACTGAGAGAGAGATTTCCCCAATTAGACATTCACTCAGCATAGGCACAAGGCATGGGCAGCATCCACAAGCAACACATACTTGCTAGCAGTTGGAAGTTACACATGAGAATATTCCGAAAAGCAGGTGTGCTGTCTTATTTCCAATCAGTGCCAAGCACTCTTTGAAAAATCTTTGAGATTTTTTTTCTCATGGTTCTGGTTAGGTCATGCTGGACCCCTAGCTTTGCTTGAATGCCTTAGATACAGCACCTAGGGAAGAGCTCCCAAACTGAACAGCCAGCAAACTCAGGCTACAAGTGTTCAATCTACGTGTTCAGTATGGAAAGGGGAGAAGGCTGAGAAAGGATCCAAACTCAAGCTTTGAATTGTGCTTTAGAGCCACAAATTACTCTAAAATGTACACTGAAGCACTGAGCACGAGAAAGATATGGATGTACTAGAGCAGGTCCAGAGGAGGGCCACAAAATTATCAGAGGGCTGGAGCACCTCTCTTGTGAGGAAAGACTGAGAGAGTTGGGGTTGTTCAGTCTGGAGAAAAGGCGACTCTGGGGACACCTTATTGTGGCCTTTCAATAATTAAAGGGGACCTATAAGAAAGATGGGGACAGATTTTTTAGTACAGACTGTTGGGATAGGGCGAGACGTAATGGTTTTAAACTAAAAGAGGGTGGATTTAGACTAGATATAAGGAAGATATTTTTTACAATGAGGGTGTTGAAATACTGGCACAGGTTGCTCAGAGGGCTGGTAGGTGCCCCATCCCTGGAAACATTCAAGGTCAGGTAGGATGGGGTTCTGAGCAACTTGATCTAGTTGAAGATGTCCCTACTCACTGCAGGGGGGTTGGACTAGATGATCTTTAATGGTCCCCTCCAACTCAAACCATTCTACAATACATAATGCTCACAATTTACGCTGATATTTGTTGTACATAATATAAGGTACATACATAATGTAAGGTAATTCTCATTTGCATCTTTAATTTCTTGTCTGTATCTCTTATCAAACACTCTGAAATTGGAGGCAGAAGTTGATTACCAAGTGCAATATCTAGAGTACTCCATGGCAGCTGATGTAAAACATGCAGACTGGAAGTGCTCTGGTGAATTTGCGGTGGTCCTCTTTTGGAGATGGGTCCCCCTGGCAGCCTTTAATCAGCTGTCAGTGGAGTGAAGCTGTCAGCTCCTGCTTGTATTCCGTCAGCTTCAGTACCACTTAGAGCATCCCTGACAAACACACAGTGTGCATTTAACGGTCAATCTGTGAGCGAGCTTTTGATTTGGGAAGAAACTTTCCAAGGTTACACTGGATGCAAGTGCAAACCTGTAAATTATTAGGGAGGAAAATGGAGCAAAACATCCTTCAATCACACTTTTTTTGTTTTATGGAGAAATCCAGCTCTTTTGTTTTGTTTTTTCTTTAGCTGGATGATAAATTAGCTCACTCCAACGTGAAATCCCAGGCAGTGCAAGGCAGAGCAAGGGCTATCGTGTGACAGTGACACAGCCAAACTGTGCTAGCAGTATCATGAATTGCAGCAGCCTGTTATTATTAGTATTATTATTAGTATTCACACTGAAATATTTATTCAGCTCTGGTGTGTTCATAAGTATCCCAAATGCAAATTTAAAAATCTTTTCCAGCTGCACAATCTTCCCTAAATACCTTTCCATCACTCATCTCTCTCCGGTGTTGCTTCAACAACATACAGGTAGAAATGTGATTGCCTGGGATGAGTGACTTTGAGCAAAGCTTTTCCTATGTTTTTAAAATACTAAATGCATTTGAAAATAACACAACCCTCCCTTCTACACCCAAGAATTCTTTCTAATGTGTAAATTATTTGAAAAGTTTTTCCTTATCCATTTCCTTCCTGATGCATGGTGATTTTTTTTTATTTTTTTTTATGGGCAGTTTATGGCCTAAGCTTATTATTTGCTAATTAAAGGTCCTTCCTCCTCCCCTTGGGAGTTTAAAAATTCTAATATTATTTCTTCGCAGAACTCACTCCTGCAACATCCCTCCTGGAAATGCAGCTGAATCTTATCTAAGAATGACAAAAATAAGGCCATGGCACATCTGAGCAGACTGGAAGGGTACACATGGAGGAAGGGACAGACATGGCTTCTTTGCAAGTCAAAGTGGTCCGTAACATTCAGTTCCCTCACAGTCCCCAGGGTAATGTCATTGCAAGAGGGAGATTATTGTAACATTACAATACTGAGCTCCAATAACCACACTGACCCCTGGGGACTTTGCCATTTGCCATGCCACAACATGGAAAATTCCCTGAATAGGCTCCTTCCCTAACCCCATTAAAATCATAGTTTTCCTAAAGAGAGGACAGAAATTTCCTTGAGGTCACTCTAAGAGTTAGAGCCCCCAGAAGATATTATTTTGAGCCTTTCTATGCCATTTCTTTAAAATGGGATCAAAACCACTTCTGATCTCCTAAAGACACCACATGAAGATTATGGCAATCTTACCTAGACAGAAATTAGGAAATTAATTCTAAATTAATTAGACATTAAATTAAGCATTGGAGTAATTAATATTTATGTGGCACCAATATGAAACTATTTATTACTCCTAGTATTACTGTTGTTGGTGTTACTTTTTCTATTTTTATTGCTTTTTTATTACTATAGCACTTATAAGCCCCGGCTACACGAGACTGCTGTTGTGCCAGCCAAACAGAACAAATCAAGGTACCTTCTCCAAAGGATTTAGGAGCAATGTCTGTATTTATGGAAGTAGTTCTAGTCCTACCAATACAAAGAGTTGCCTAGTGAATTTTAGAAGATTATTTAAAGGAAAAAGTATTAATTCATATTGATTTCAGTGGGAGTTAGATGCCTAACATGCATTAAAATCCAGGCCTGGGTTAGGCAGCCACAGCTAGTGACATTTACTGGCACACTCAGTAAACTAAAGTGCAAGCCATAGCTTTAGGGAAAAAAAAAAAGACTTTTGCAAACTTTAACATGGGAACTCTTCCAGCCATATTTAAAAAGAGAAAAAGTTTCACATAAAGCCAGGCCTACCCATCTTGAAGAAGTCCAAGGAAAGAGCAGAGTGACAAAAAGAGTCGAAATGAAGCCACCCACCTCCATGACACATTAAATAAAAAGTACACAAATGAGGAAAGAAATAAATATTTGTGCATATCTTTGAAAAACCCTTCTTTCCTGGAGTTAACATTCATCGAATTCTCACTGCCTCTCCCAGCCAATTCTCTCCTTCAATTAGCCAATAAGTCAATTTGTTCCTTCCCCATCAGAAAAATCCCCCTCTCAGCAAAAAAAAATGCATCACTTCACTATCAGATCAATTCACCCTTCCTACTCACTGCTCAATCAATATATTCCTCCTCTGCATCTGCTAAACAACAAACAGGTCAGTAGAAAAAAACCTGCCCAGGAAGCTTCTCTCCTTTTAATTGGTGCACTACATATGTAGGGGTGGCTCGCTGGGCACTCCCTGAGCATGGCAAACTCTCCAAAAAATGTAGAGAGACATTTTTCTGTTGTTAAGACAACAGAAAAATCTGGACTGATTTTTTTATTTCCAATAAAAGGTTCGGATAACCAGTGGAATTATATGTTAAACCAGAAGCGCATGCAAAATTTAACTGTTTAGAAACAAACAGAAAACTGAGGATGCAATCACAGACTGCACCATTTTTAGACAATATACAGATTGTACAAGCCTTTCTATTCCACTGAACTATTTTGATTTGGTCTGACAAAAATAACAAGAAGTGCCCATATACAAAATTCCAGACATCCTTAGATTGCAAATGGAGGCAGCTATGTAGAAAGAAAAAAAAATGTATTCAGATAAAGAATAACTGTAAACCAGGGACTTTTCATTTGACTTCACCAGAAACCATCAATAAAGTTCAGTACATTCAAGATGTGTTAAAAAACCAAAAATGTAATGAAATATGGTATTAAAAAAGCACAAATTCATTCAATAGGTTGCCCCTTCTCTACAAAACACGTGCACAGATAGAAACCCAGAGAGTCTTTCAGCATGGGCAAGCATCCAACCCTGGGTGAAATACAGTTGCCATATAATTAGACAAAGTATCAATGCTCAGATTAGGGCAAGAAGTGAAAAATATGAGAAATTTAGATTACATAAATTAATGCAATTAGCCAGATTGGTTAGGATGCTGATATCAGCACTCACAGCAAAGAAAGGGCAAGGAGCTCACTTCCACCAGAAATCTTAGGCAAACAACAATAAGCACTCCATCTTGTGATTAGGAAATAAATATTGTGATATTATATTTTGGGGGCTTTCTCCGCCTTTTAGAAGCATAAAGACTTGAAATATGAACTCCCAAAAGCAATGGGCCTTCACGTATTTTTTTAAAAAAGTTCTGCTGAGTTTCTTTTCACTTTGGGTTTGTTTTTTTTCCACTTCAGTTGATTGCTCTCTTTAGCGAGGAGACTGGATATGGATTACATTTTTTACTTCCAACTGTTTATCAAACCAAAATTGAAAGCTACACCTTTTTCTCTGTGATCTGTTAAGATTTGTGAATATTTTTTTAAAAGTACAGCACTATATGAATACTTATGAATAATAATCCATGGAATACTAATGACTTTACCATTCTCATTCGTTTGCCTGTTTCTTAATCTGTTTTGCCATTAGCTAATAATCTCAACGTAGTAGCCCAAGTTAGTCTTGGGCAAAAAATTTTGTCTGAATATTTTATTTAGAGAAGAATGCAAATTTGGGCCAAGCCAAACTATTCATAAACTTGTGCTGAATTTTGTTAGGAAGTTGCCTGAAACTAAAAAGAGAGAAGTTCACAAAAGTCAGACTGCGTCTTTCCCCTTGTTTCAAAACCATGTTTCCAGCTACAACAGACTGATTCCAGTTGTCCCAAACAGATTCTTTTCTCTTCCAGCGAGAACCAGGTCTCAGTTTAACTCACTTAAATACTTTTCTGAGCAACTGCAGCTTTAGGCACCAAAATTGCAGCTGGGCACATCACTTGTGTCAAAGAGCTCCCGGCATAAGGGCTGCTCCCTGCAAGGATGCAGCACCCCAGTTTAGGTACTGACAGTACTGGTGCAATGAGGTGGGACATCACACAGTACCTCCAATTTAACTCTCTGTAGGATAAAAGTGCCAGAGATTGGGGCTGTAAAAGGTGTTACAAGATGTACAAACATTAGGAGCCTTTTATATTGAAAAACTAGAATAACATACAGCTTCTCTGAGATAAAAATATCTTCACTTTTGAGCCAGTTTAAGTCTTTATGTATAACATATCACACATATGTATTTTACATTATGCACTTCATACTGTTAACACTAACATGCATTGCTGATCTCTTCTGATACAGCTTCTTTTGACATCATTCCACAGAAGCCGAGACTTTGGTAGCGTCAGCACTGCAGTTCAGTTTGCTACCAATTTTCTACATGTAGCAAACAGAGATGCTTTTAAGACTGAAAACACTGAGGCAGCTGACATTGTGATGTCTCCACCCTGAACTCACATGACATAGACATATGTTTATTTTGGATCACAGCTGATTACATGTGCCTTAAGACTCCAGCATAGGGACAGGATCTCTCCCTACTCTGTTGACCCGCCCTGGATAAACATCATTTTCACAGTGTTACCTCATGGTCGTAAGAGCTGCATGGGGGGGGAAGGAAGGGAGAGCTAATCAATCCTCAAGATTACAGAGGGGAGAGAAGATTGCAGGACTCAGACTGTGCCTACCATATTCTTTGTGATCTTCACCCGATATGTCTCCCCTAACTTGGAAGGACAGAGAGAAAAAGGAGAGGATACAAGATCTTTTTTGGCCAGGCAGTTTACTTCCACATTGAGTGGTAATACACACACACACACACACACACACACACCCCCACACACAGAGACAGAAGGTAGGGATTGGAAGGGACCTCGAAAGATCATCTAGTAATAGGGAACAATACCCATACATCACTTGACCAGAAAGATGTTTTCACGCTGTTACCCTTTAAATCCTTATTTTTGTTAACCACAGGGCTTATGGTTTTGCTCCCCTTCCCCTCCACCCCTTCCTTTTCATCTCCAGGCTGCAGGGAAGGGCTCAAGGCAGCCGCTCCTGGCCCCGGGAAGGAGGTGGCAGAAGGCTGGCCTTATTTACCTTCACCATTTCCCCGTGTAATCTGGGTAATCATGTGGCTAATCGGCAACACGGAAGAACCCCCCCATGCCGCAATGCACAATGCCAACCCATTCATATTTCATACAATAGGCTATTTAAGTCATCCTATGCCTCGCCAAGGCAATTGTGCTCCTTTTGTTCCAACATTTTGAGCAGGGGTCTCCTGCCTTACCCCCTCTTTCATACCGGCATATGTCCTAGCTCTTGCCTGCTGCAGCTGGACAAAGGCTGTTGTTTTTGTTTTGTTCTTCAAAACCAATGAATCGATTATGGTGGTGTGAAATGTGGGTTAAAACAGTCCCCACATGTATGCATACATTAGCCATTTGCTACGTTACAACTTCACAGCAAGGTGACCGAGGAGGCAACTGTGTTCATGCTCTTCCATTTTGAATGGGCAATCTGTTGAGCACAAAAGGAAATAATAAATAAAGGACTGACTGCACGTATTGTTTAAAAAATGGCTTGCCATGCTATATCAAAGTTCAATAAAAGTGTCTGTACCCCAATGTACTGCAACCATAAAGAAAGCTCCAAAGCCACTCTGTAACAGAAAGTTACAGGGAGCTAAAGCCTATTCACGTGTATTGATATTGAATATTAAATTCAGACTACATTCTTGCAATAAAGATTGCTGCATAATCACCTTTACTTGCTCCCCCCTTTGTATTCAGAAAGTGCCAAACTCAACAGCCTTACAAAATTTATAGGATCTGAACTCATCTTTGTACAAATCAACAGCAAAAAGCCACAGTAAACACCTGCATTACAGGATTTACCCCTCATAGAGTATGTTGATCTGTGGATCTCAATTGACACAGAGGTATTGTCTTCATCTTCTAGACTAGACCATCAGCTCTCTCCACCCCCAACTGTCAAGGACAAAAAGTAAATTACCTCCAGAAACTCTTTTGTAGCTTGTACAAAACAGGTCTTGTGGCTCCATTTCTCTCCCAAGGTGTAAAGAAATGACACATGACAACAACTCCCTCAAAATTCATATAACAAGCTAAGATTAAGGGCTGACAGATCAGAACAGAACAGAAATGCCTTTTTTAGTTTTAAGAATAACCTCAATGCATTATAACGTAATTCAGGTAATTAAAAAGATGTATTTAATAACAAGCTAGAAAATATCATTCATTCCTAGTTCGAGTTCATGGTACTCCATAGATGTACTTCTGGTGCTGAAACACGTCACTCATGTTCTCTTAGAAATAAATGACTGAGCCATGTTCTTTGGCTTGAATTCAGCATTTACAAGTTCACACCTGTGCTCTGTATTACAATCAATTTTCATTTTTACTCCTAAAATTAGGAAAGAAAAAGTTTTGAGCCTCAGTCTGGACAACAAGTTTTCCACAGAAGGCTAAGCTTTCTATGAAGAGTTAATTAGCACACGTGCAGTATTTTACAGACTTATAAATAGTACTCTATTGTATAAAGTATGCAAAAGGAAAATTTTTTACAGCATGCTCACTTAGTTATTTTAGTGCTTAATTTTGAAGTTAGGAACCAGGAAATTCAAAATCTTGAGGAGAGAGGAGGGGACAACACAGATGTATTTAAAATCTCATTTTGATGATCAAAGTAGTTACAATAGCTTGTTTCAAAATCCAGCTTTTTAATGTCAGTGATGTGAAGCCTCTTTTTTACTTCCCAAAATCACAGAATAACAAAAACAAATAAAGCTTCTCAAGACTAATCTTGCAGGGCAGACTCTGGCACTCTTGTGTGCAGCAACAAATTCTCTATCTGTACATCTCCCACTGAAGTAAAGTAGATTTTGTTGAAATTGCTATCAGTAGAATTTATACCACTTGAAAACGATCCTAATACAGCTAAATTTGTAAATGGTTACCTCCCCCAGCACCCAAACAGCGGGGACACAGCTATAGCAATATAAATGTGCTAATCCCAGCACGATGTATTCCCACAGCTCCCTGTATCAAATCATTCTAAAGGGTTTTCAATATACAAGTTAATTAGCTACAACGAAGCATCAGAGTAACATCTAATGAAGACCAGGGCTTAAAATACCAGAAGTGCCCTGTTGTACCCTTTCCCCTCACTTTAATATTGATATATTACTTTGAAATAGGTTACAGATATAGTTGAAGTGTAATTTATCTAAGAGATAGAAAGCACTTAACGAACAGGATTGTTCTGATTATACAGTAAACACTTTGAGCATTTTTAAATATGCATATTCAACAACACCTACAAGAATACCATTTCTGTACTAGCCCCTTAAAATGCTACTGCCACACAATATCTATCTACAAATATATATACACTTATAATGGTGAGCAAGAAGATGACACCATTTTGTTGCTGAATGTGATATTATATTCCAATTATCTACTCAGTTTCTCATTTCTTAAAACAATCAGTGCATGGGAAAGCAGTTATGTACGTTCTACTGAAAAAAATAAATATCTCTAAAACAAACAGCACAAAGTTAAAATGATACAAGCAATCAATGTCTACAAAATACAACTTGCAAAGAGAAGATATAAAACAGCATAGGAGAGTAAACCTAATTACCTGAGAAATATCTGCTACTTTCAGGAAAAACAAGAGTTGCCACAGTTGCACGTTTCAGATTTAACTAAGAAATGAAAAGCCCTAATTAATTAAATTAAGGTCCTGATCCTGGCTGGATGTGGAAGCCAATGAGATTTTGCCCATGTGAACCTCATAGCTGGCGTGGGACTGAACACTCCCTTTTACTGTCTATACAGGATGAAGCTCATCTTGTAATCCCAGCACTTCATTAGCACCTTTCCAGCACATTATCTTTACCCTAATCCTCCTGGCACTTTAGGGATTCGGGGTTATTAGAGCACTTGAAGGGTCGATGTTATTGTTGTGGAGGTGTGAATTGATCACTAAGATGACAACTGGTGACAAGTGTACTTTATTAGTCTGCTACTTTGCCTCTTAATTGCTACCGATTAGCCTGTCTGTTAGAAAGGGAATTTGGACTCCTTATGCCATTGCCAAAGATTACACTGCTTTCTAATTGGACCATCTAACAAATTCCCCCCTGTTCCCACCAGTGAGTCCATTTAGATAGTATATTCACCCAATTCAATGGAATTATTTATGTAAGTAAAATCAACAAGGTAGGGCCCTTTAACCCTCCCATTACATTTTGTTTAGTTTTTGATTGATAGGTGAATTTCTCTGTTAAAAAACCCAAATATTTCTGATTGTTTCTTTTCCTTCCCAAAGGCATGAATACAATCATCTTTTTTTCCAAAAATTCCATTTTAGACATGTCTGTGCTTACTATTTGAATGGATTTCCCAGAGGATGTACTGGCTCTCCAAATATCACATTGCATTTAAACTACACATTAAGACAAACCAACAAAATAAATTAAACTTGTATATCTTGCCAGAGTTCACATGCTTCAAGTCTTAATTGCTGTTGACCACAAGAATTGAACATTGAGTCATACAGGCCATATCTGCCAGCAGAAAAGAAGTACACTTAGTATTTAGTTTTACAGAGCACCCTGCTTAAAGAGGGAAAAAAATAAAATAAAATAAAATAAAATAAAATAAAATAAAATAATAAAAACTTCCCAAACTAGATAGATAGGATAGTAGAAAAATCTTAGCACAGCATTAATGTAGTATCATACTTGCCTGACAGTGACTATCTTTGCATTGCTGTTTTTTTTGTCCCATACCAGGTTAAACATATCTATGAGGGATTACACTTAGCAGCAAGATAATATGAATGCAGATCTTGTGAGCTGTCTGGTCACTTTTATCAACATTGATTAAAAAATAACAAGGACAACAGAAAGAAAACAACTCCCAAAACTCCTGTTCCTACTCCAAAATCCACATAAAAATCAGTCTTTGGATTACATTCCCTTCCAAAACCAAGTGGTAAAGTTAAATCAGCAAAAATTAAGAACTTTAACAAATGCCTAATCTTGAATTGTGCACTGGAGACATTATAATACGAATCCAGCTGCTCAGGATGAATATTTGACCTTCCTGAAATCATCTGAAGGGCTCAGGGTTATTTTACAGGATCTGTATTTCACATTCTAATTTTCAAGGATGACACATTTCCCATGAAGAAAAGCTGCTGCATAAAGTTCAGTGGTTGGCTCTTTGAATTTAACTGTGGTCAAAAGAAAACTTCAAACAGCTTGTGCAATAATCTGATCCCTCCCTTCCTCTTTTAACCATGCCTATGTAGAACTTCTGTACAGGCACTTTGTTTGCTTATTAAAAAAAGCTTGAAGATGATGGTAGCCTTTAATTATTTTTTTATTTACAGAAAAATAGCAGATACCTATGGTATTAGTTGTCCAAGAATATGACTGCTTTTTATAGATAGTTGTACATGCATAGTCCTGTTCAAGAAAAACAGAGGTTCTTGCACTTTACCTCCACAGGTTAGTACAAAACACATCTGCTCCTGCCTAGAGTGTTGTTTGGTCTTCTGGTCCCACTGTCTTCTGCAAAAAGAGATCCTGCTCAGCATTTGGATGGAAGTCTCCATAGACTCTATTTTAAACTGTAGCTACTTTAACTTAACTAGTTTGGGTTTCAAAATATTTTAATTTAAGTCAGGCAATGCCCATGTGTGGTCAATGTAATTTCAGTCTGAATGACTCACCTCAGTTTTGATTCACCAGTACGTAAACAGCTTGGCTTACCTGAAACAAATTGGCCTGTGTGGAAATAATACCCATACCTGCTACAAAAGGTACTGGGTTGATGGGCAAGATAGTTAGAGCTGGTATAGCAAGTCCTTGTTACCACCAGCTGGTTGTAGCTGGAGGTGAAAGATGTATGCAACACCTTTGTGGGTCCAGACTGAACAGTGCCATACCAACTGGAAGACAAGAAGGTATCTGGGAAGTAAATAGGAGCAAGTGAGCACTATCAAGGTCGTTTTGGAAACAAATGTCTGTGCTTGCTTTACGCTGTCTGCTCTAACATACATAGCCTTAGGAGATAACCATTATCTGGCTGTATTCTTGAGCACTGGGACAGGCTGCCCAGGGAGGTTGTGGAGTCTCCTTCTCTGGAGACATTCAAGATCCGCCTGGACGCCTTCCTGTGTAATTTCGTTTAGGTTCCTACTCCGACAGGGGGATTGGACTAGATGATCTTTTGAGGTCCCTTCCAATCCCTAATATTCTGTGATTCTGTGATTCTGTGGACATTAGTGTTAGAAGATGGAAACTAAGAAACAGAAGACACTGTAAAGGCATTCAGATTAACTGGTCTAGTAAGATGTGGTTGGAGATGTTTCCTTACTATTGCCATTCTGATGATTCAAAATTTAGTTCCCACAGAATATAATTGCCTTCCTGCAACAGAAAACTAACAAGCAGCCCTTCCTGGAAGGAGACTGGCTGACTAACTATAATCTACTTGCTATGATTTACATAAATCATAAGCTCAGTCAGATTTTTGGTTTAAAATAATATATATATATATGTTAGGTAAATCATCACTGCTTGTCTGGAAAGCCTTTCCAATGAGTTGAGATCTTTCTATTTTACATTAGAAAATATGGATTGTCTTTTTGGACAGCCTTTAAGTTTTAGTAGAAGTAAGTGTCAGGCAGGGATTTCTGAAGTTGAGCCACTTCACACTGTTGAGCTTTTTGCTCCAGGACTACTCACAGATCAAAAAGCTATTATCCTCTTGTCAAAGTTTCCACTCCATTGAAATCTAGGAAGTACAGATGATCTTGCAAAAAATAATTTTGAGAAGGCACAAAAATTCACAGGAACAGCTTTCAGAAAATTCCTATGAAAGAAGGTAACCCTTTTGTGAGATAGATAGGAAACTGTAGTTCAGAAGAAAGGACAATGAACACCTTGGGGAGGGGGTTCTTATTGTACTGCAGTGGCTAATGGTGCTAACTCAACAGCACAGATGGGACATTACCCTGGAGAAGCAAATAGGTGATATTACCTCTACATCTGGTAATGAGAAAACTGCTACTGAAATATACTTTGATACCCATACTCAAAGGGCAAGGGGAAGATAATTTGCATACTCAAAGGGGAAGATAATTTGAAAATATTAAGAAAAGAATAAAAAACTTAAAGGACTGAAAAATATGACCAAAAAACAGAAGACTAAATTTCTCATGGAGGAAAAGATCTAGTATCAAAAGGGAAACTAGGACGTCCTGGCTAAAACTGTGAATGGCCATACTTTGAGGTGAAGGTGGGCATATGTTTTTCCACACAGGGAGGGTACATATTCCTTTGCAACTACTGAATGGAGACCGCTCAATAATGGATCTGTCCTTGCAGGCAGAGCTGAATGATTTTCTCAAAGACTTGCTCTTTTCAAGCAGAGCATCAGCAGATGATAAGGCAATAGGGTCAGCTGCAGGGTCCCTGTGGCAGAGGCCATATCTGTTGAGAGCAGTGATCAGTTCTAGATTTAGCACTTCTATAGGAGGCACCCCTGACCCTGCCAATTTCCTACCACTGCCTGAATAATTCCAGGGTTTCTTCCCTCCTATAGCCTTGGCATCCCAACCTATTGCTCAGGCACAATACAGCTACCACGCACCCAAGGCCCTCCAAAACTAGACCTAGTAAATGACCTTAAGGATGTCACAGCACACAATCTCAAAGAAATTCAGGTTATGTTTTCCTAAAAAAAAATGCTGATATTATGTGTTGGTGTTAGCAGAACTTCCAGTTCAAGAGACAGCTGTTTGGATAGGCAAAGATCATGAAGTCCTGGTCAGATTGATAGCTTAGCTCAGAACTCTGGCATTTGGATTAAAGCAGTATTATCGAAATGAATCTTATATTTGACATTTAAAACACTTTTAAAGGGAACCATTACCACTGCCTGTAGTTTCCTAAATCATAGCAGAAAGAACTGCCATGGCAGAACGGTGTGAGAAATTACTCTCCAACTGCTTCTCTGTTTTCCCACATTAAGACTGAAGATATTAGTCCTTGAATCATTTTACATCCTGGCATTATGTGCAACAACACTGTGCGTAATAAACAGATGATGCAACAGAAAGGAAATTTGAAAATTCATTTCTTCTTTCTTTCAGACAACATCTAGAATATAAATGTGGTTTGTGGCAGCTCCAGCTGAAAAAAAAAAAAAAAGAAAGCGCTGCTTTGGAATGCTAGCATGACTAAAAATTCTGGATTTATACAATCTGACTCCCTTCTCCTGAGCAACCTTGGCAAAGTCACTTATTGTAAGGTTTTTCAGAAATGGATGCTATTTCCTCCGGCTTTTATTCTACTTCTCAGTTCCCAAGCATCTGACTGTTTTGCATGTACAACCAACAGCAAAAGTAAATGTCTCAAGGGACTTTATGGAATCTCTGGATCTTGATCCTTTCAGGGCTTCAAAGCTGTTTGATGTAACATATATATGGCATGAATTGTTAGCTTGTTCCAGGACTTCTCTACACAACTTTGGATTTTACAGAAAGTCTTTGTGGACTGCCAGAGTTTTGCAAGCCCAGGTTGAGACAGCTAAATCATCCAGATGAAATCAGTGGGAGATACAGTAGTTCTGAAATATCATATCTTTTCCCAAATTACTCTCTTCCTATGCACATGAAATGAGGCATTTAACAGCTGAAGGACACAAATCTGAGAAGTGGGTGGTTTATCTCTCCTTTATTTCTTGGATTTCAGGTTGGAGGTTTAGCTATTCTGGAATGGTTGAGGCAGAAGTAAGGAGATAACCACTGAACTAGTTAAAGAACTTCATACTTGGAGGAAGTGAAGTAACATGCTTTATACATATGCTTTATAAATAAAAATGCTTTTTACATTTGCTAGCAACTCACATTGATTTATAAGAAATATCCTCTCCAACCCGGATATTCAGGTTAAATTGGTAATTTCAATCTCACTCTGCTTCAGTGTTATTCAATTCAATTTCAATCTCACTTCAGCTACTCAATAAGTAGCACATACTTTAGGACTGAAAGAATCAACCCAGCAAGGAAGGACTACATCAGGCTATAAATATAAACAGATCAGAACTCTGCTAATCTGTTAAATTAGCTGTTGTAGGAGATTCAAATACACTGTGTACTGCTTCTTTATCTTCACCAATCTTCCACTTGCTCAAGCCCAGACTGAGGTGGGCTATCAAGATTCACAATCATCAGAAGTCACATTCTCATGAATACTCAGGAGAGTCTGGCAGAGCATGGGGACCTGAAGTGCTCTAATAGGGCTTAGGTTAACATCAGACTCTGTGTTGATATTTATCCCACCAACTTTACATTTCTCTAATTTTTATCTCAGGACAATTTCAGATGCCATCTTATGGTTCTCACTGAATTTTTCCATGTATGTGCTCTACATTTTACTGTGCCCGTAGGAAATGTCATTTCTCATTGCCATGGCTTGAAGTTTCATTTCCACTTTCCTCTTTTCAGTTGTGTGCACATGAAGCTTTCATTGGCTAACATTTCTTCTCTTCTTTCTTTTTTAAGAATATATGTAAACATATCATCACTTAAATGCTCTACATAGCTCTTAATAGATGTTCCATCAAGTAAAAACTATGCCAAGATGAAAATATCCTTTGCTTTACTTGCCAGATAGCAAAAACAGCTTAGCTTTTAATAAAATTCTGGACATAAGGTTTGTTCGTAACAATTGAAAATGGTAACAAACTTCTGATGAACTTATTCTTCAGTTCCTTTGAACAGACTTAACTGCCAGCATCAGGGCAACAGACAATGGTCTCTGCTGCTCTTACCAACAAAACCTACACAGGGACAATAACCAGAAAAGAAAGGACAGCACATGCATTTATTCCAGTAATTAAATCAAAATTAAATAGACTGAAAGTCTTCTGTACAGATGAACATAACATTGCATACCTGTTAGTGAAATACTGACAAGAAACTGCTTGCACTGACTGCCTTTTGCAGTAGCAAAATCCAGTTGTACCAAGATTAGCCAATAAAAGTAAGAAAAGCAGATGAGTAAACTGTGATAGAGGTATGAAATACATAAACATAAGCTAAATTGGGGGCGGGGGGGGGCGTTGAGGAAGAGAAGGCAACACCTGGAAAACAACAGAAAGCTGCAAAGCTGCAAAGCCAATGTCTGAATAGGATCAGGTGGATTAGCTGTGGCATTTGTTTCAGATTCCCTCAAAACATAATAAAACGTATTATTGTTTGTAAAAAAAAGGAGGGGGGGGAACCTGTCTCCAATAGTTTTCTTAACTACCACTTTCAAAAATATTGGAAACAAAGAAACTGCAGTACACTCTTTGAGCTGAATGGAAACACAAACTTTCTAACACCTTAGTAAATACTTGAAGAGATCATTACTCTAATATCTGTAAATCAGGGCACTTCAAATTAACCCCACGTTCATTAAAAAGCTTGCTGATTTTATGTTTTTGTTATCATTCTGATACAAGTCTGAGAACAAAAGTGCTTAACAATTCCAGTCAAATAGGATAAAGGCATTAATTCTTGTTTGTATGCAAGAGCAACATAAATCATTTGTTCCAAGCTAACAATTTAAAGAGTGCACAGCATGTTATGTTAAATAAAGTATTAACACTGAGTTAAGAACACCTATTAAGGGACTTTGAGAGTTCTGGCTCATATTACCTTACACTGGTTTTGAAATAACCTTATTCCAGCTCTGTAATCCCATAATTATTCCACAACAGTATTGTCAGAAAACTCCAGGCTTCTAACAATTTATAGCTGTAAGACATTATGCGAACCACTTCAGATAAATTCTTGTACTTAATCATATTATCAGCTTGGCCTAGATGAGTGACTTATCTTTAAAGTTTTAAGATATATAACCTTGTAATTGCAGGATGATTAAATAAACTGTACTTGATAATCTAAATTTCTGTGGGGTTTGTAACAAACTGCTGAACTACTAAAGAAAATATCAAATTTTATGTGTGCATGCACATATATGCATATACATGTATACACACACACTTATATTTAATACATACTTGTGATTGTCTTTCACTCAGTAATTTAACAGAATAATTCCTTCCCAGTCACTTTCAAAGTTTATAGGTCACCTACCTCAGGCTTTTCTTTCAGGACCTCAGTTATCTTTCTGAGATGTTTTCTCTTGGTCTATTCCCAGTTTCATTCTATTCCCAATATCCATTCCCAAAGGATGCATCAGATGCCCCATTATTGGACATAAGCACAGAATTAATTTAGAGACTGAGACGCTGAGAGAAGAGTGTAAGAATTCCTTAACGGTAAAGCTGACCTGGTAGCAAAAGGGAATGCTGGGTGGCACATTCATGAACGTAGGTATCACCTTGTATATCTGGTCAGACAGGCCATACCCACTCGTTTGGAGCAGGAGAGAAACTGCTACCCTAATTACCTTGTCCCAAGACATTCTTTACAGCCTCATTTAATGGAGTTACATCTTCCTCAGTGACACCAGTGATCTATTTGACCCACATAAGTGGGATTGTGCATATATGGAGTATCTAGGGAAGATATGGCTACTACGAGGAGTGGCTGATGGAGTTGGGGTTGTTTAGTCTGGAGAAAAGGAGGCTGAGGGGAGACCTTACTGCTCTATACCACTACCTGAAAGGCAGGTGTAGTGAGATGGGTCTCAGTCTCTTCACCCAAGTAACAAGCAACAGGATGAGAGGAAGTGGCCTCAACTTGCTCCAGGGGAGGTTTAGATTGGGTATTAGGAAAAATTTCTTTACTGAAAGGGTTGTCAAGCACTGGAACAGGGGAAGCAAGCACAAACACTGCCTAGGGATGTGGCTGAGTCACCATGCCTGAAGGTATTTAAAAGACATGTAGATATGGTGCTCAGGGCAGTGGACTAAGCAGTGTTACGTTTTTGGTTGGACTCAATGATCTTGAAAGTCTTTTCTAACCAAAATGATTCTATGATTCTATATATATTTATATAAATACATCTCTACAGCGAAAGAGCTCTCCAATATCACAAATTAATGATGTTTAGCTAGAAAACAGAGAAAACTTAGGAAATATGTGTATGTTACTGTAGTTGTCAGAGATAGCGACTAATGACCTTGAAAAAGCAAGTCTCTTACTGTGCCTGGCCCTTCAGTACAAGAAAGATAGGGACAAACTGGAGAGAGTCTTGCTGAAGGCCATTATGATGGGCTGAGGACTGGAGCTGTCTGTGGGAACTGGACTGGATGATCTCCTCAAGTCCCTTCCAGCCTGAATTATTTTATGACACTGTTAGTCTTTCTGGTACTTCTCTTCACTAGAAATTATTTGGAATACAACCAGAATAAGAGAAAGTGAAAAAAAGTCTTAAAGATCGTCCTGGTCTGTTTGATTTCTGCCTGCTCTTTGTCTAGATCTGACATAACTCCATAAAGCTTTAAGCTAGCTAAAGATCTAGCACCCAACCCTATTGGATTTAAGTACATTTGTCATGGAAATTGATTGGGACAATTAGCTGAATAAATAGAAATAGCATATCTTGAAGTGCCATAAAAGTGACGTGACTCCAGGTAAATCATATGAATAATTACAACCAGGAGTCAGGTTTTCCAATTCCTCTCCATACAAACTTTGAATTGCAGAACCTCTGGTGACTAATTTGCTACTTTTTGTAGAGAAATTAAGGAACAGATTTGCAGTGATGGCCAAGCTGCAAGGTACCAGTGAATGAACAGTGAAAAAAATGAAACATGACACTTTAAGAAACATTGAATTTTGCTTCATCTTTGTTACTTCTTCCTAATACTAATATGAGCACAGTGTCAAGAGAGTGTATTTTTATGTCTGGAACTGCGATTAATTCACTCATGAAATGAAAATAATTTTGTGAAACAAATAAGCCTTACTTCAGGCAAAAGTGAAAGCAGTTTATAAAACCTTACCCAATCAGAGAAAATAAGAAAATTGCATGATTTAGATAGCCACTCTGATTATATGAACTATTTAATTCTTGAAGGAACATTCCAAGCAGAGAATCTGTGGGAAAATAAAATATGAACACTGTTTACATGACACAGATTTTTTTTCATTTGACATTTTAAACAAAAATTCCATTTTGAAAAAGCAGAAGCCTGATTCTATTGAAATGGTTCATTGTCAATTTAAAATAAAACCTAAAATGGTCATTAAAAATAATCAGAACAAACATAAGGTAAAATTTTTCCCCATTTTAGTACATAGCCCAGTTAGCTTTTGAGCTGGGAAGATTCTGAAAACCACTGGATATACTTTTAAAGACATCTAAAGAAACTGTTTTCATAGAAATTTTTCAACACCTGACTTCCCAGTCAGTTCTACTTTCCATATTAATGTTAAAGTGTCTAAAAAGTAATAAAATTTACACTGAAAAGACTAATTATTACCGAGAATAAAAAGATTAAATTTTCTAAAAATAATAAGCTGCTATTACAGATCGATTATCCAGCTCATGAATTTACCAAAGGGATTTTGTTTCTTACATCCTGCAATAATTTAGTTTTAGATTTTGAATTTGGGATCTTAACATTTTCTTCTTTATATATATATGTCTGTGTATATATATCTTTTGCTAACTCTCTTTTTATATATATAAACTAGATGAACAAACCTGAGACAAACTGCAACTGATAAGAAAACTTGGTGTGACAGTTTCGGCTAACATTTCCTTTGCCCCTTTTTAGCTTGTTTTATTTCCGATTAACACAATTATTTCCTAATTCACTATAGTTATTTTTGATTTTGTGTTTTCTAATAGTTTTAGTAAGACCTGAAGACTAGCACAAGCCATGACTGTATTGGCATGGGCCAAGATGTTCTCTTGTAAAGGGTATTGTAAAAGAGAAGTTTTAGGGAACATCTACTTTGAAGTGTACAAGGGAGAACATGCGTACTTGTATTTCAGAAGTGAGTCCCAGCCTGGCCAAGAAATCCAGAAATATGCCCCACCACTGCTGGTTTTCAGTTCCTCTGAATGGAGTCATCCTCTAGATGTGTTGACTGTCCCAGGTGTGACTAAATCCATTTGGAAATACCAGGGGAAGAAAAAGACAAAAAAAGTTTTTGCATTTGCTTGGTCATTATTACTTATGGCAACTGAGCTATAAACTAATGTTACTGGTTCATAAAGCTTTCAGACAGTTTATACAAACAGGCAAAGTCTGGAGCGGTACCCAAGGATTGTCAGCCTGGAAAAAAGGTGAAGATTCATTTGCTGGGTCACTAGCTCAAGCTTCCAACCACATTTGTGTCAGGCCCTCAGTTTCTGAATGAAACCCAACTGAGTTGCCAACAACAACAGACAAGAGATAACTAGATGTTTTCAAGCCTCAGGAAAAATCTAGTTCAGATTGGTACACCCTGAAATTTGGACCACGGTTCAGATCTGTTCTTATTTTGTCTGGCCTCTGCCTGTGTGAGACACATGAAGAATTCAGAATCTTACTTATATTTGCCAAAACAATGCTAATATTAGGTCAAACAGAAACAATTTCAAATAAACATCACTGAATCTTGGTCTAAACTGGAAAAAAATTTTAAAAACCAGCAAGGCTAGCAATAAAGCAGATGCCTGTAGTTACTCAGGCAGTATAATATCACTGATACTTACTATAGTAAGCATAAAGGTTATGGAGCACCTCAGGCTTTCAGAATTTATTCATTAGACCCACCTGTTCTCTTTATTTTCATACACCAAATGCTGGCCCTTAGAGACAAGGACCTTCTTTCCTTATACAGACTTTCAGTTCCTAATGCAGCGGAGTCCTACTTCTCAGCTGAATTCCACGTGTTAGTCTGAGTGATCAAAACACTCCTGTGCAACGGAGCCCTAAGGAGGCAAATGAAGACAGGTTTCCCAGCCCCTTCCAGTCTGCCTTTCTGTTGAGTAGCAACAGAGCACCAGTAGATTTGACTATAACACAGTAGTCGAATCTACTGTTGCTGCAATTAAGTTCCCTTTAGCTTTATGGGGTTGAGAATACTGCTGGGGAAAAAAAAGTGGGGGTGAGTGGGGAAGAAAGTAACAGCTGCTTTTGCCAAGTTTTGGGGTTTTTTGCAGTTCTGCCCATTGCAGTTCTGCCCAGGCTTACCTGTAGTAGTTTCCTTCCATGTCAGTTAATGTCATGTAATGTACTTGGTTTGGGTCAGATACTAACAAAAAAAAAAGGAGAGGCTGGGCACATTCGAAGAGTGTGTTCACTTGAAAAGGTATTTATTCAGTACATTAAATCAGTTTTCCACTGGGGATGGTTTTCTTCTCAGTGTTTCTCTCACTGAACCGATTTGGAATCAATGCCTGATCTTGCGCCTCTCTTGCAGCTTGCCTTCAGAGTCTTCTTTTTAAGGAAATTATGCATGGAAATTCCTTTTTACGAGCTTTTACTGAAACCACAAGTCTGTATCTGAAATATATACTACTGTAAAATTTTGCCCAAAGCTTTGTCTTGGCTATATAAAGAAATTATAGGTGTGGACCAATTTTTGAATTAGCATGAAAACTGCTTTTATGTGCATATGAGAAAGGCCTTTGAAACATCTTGCCAAAGGCTTTTTTGTCTTCTGGTTGTTATAAGAAAACATGGTTGCCCAAAAGAAAAAACCTGATCATGGTTCCACCTTAATCAGATTCACAATCGTGTCCTAATGCAATTTGTCCTAATCCATTCCTAAGGAAGACAACCATTTATGATTTGGAAAGACGTGTGGGAATAAATGTGGCTATATGGAAATCCCCTGAGTCCTTTATGTACTATATTTTACCAGTTCATAAAAAAAAGAACTAATTACATTTTAGAGAAGAAGGCATTATAGATGCGATGTATATTCTAATACAAAAACCCTCTACTCGGGTGTCCTACAATCAAACTGTGCTCACTTTGCAATATCATAGTGCATTTTATATCTCTGTGGCTGGTTTTAGAATAATGATGCCAAGCGTAACACATTTCAATACTGATCACACATTTCAGCACATGGCTGAAAATGCTGCTTTGCTTGTTTTGTTTGGTAAAAGAATGCCTTCTGCTTCGTATGGCAGCAAATTGCCCTTGCAGCAAAACAGATAATTAGTTGGTGCCCACGGAATAAATTAATTAATGCTTGTGCAAACATCTGTATATTCATCCATACACAGAACCCTATATAGTTATAGTATTAAAATGATGTGCTCCAGAGAATGAAGAGAGAGTTTGGTGTGTTCAGGAATCTGCTTAGACATATCTCCCCCACCCCAAGCACACACATGTTGGCAAGTGAAGGGTGGGATGAGAAAGGGTACAAGAAAATCCTTAAGAAGCTTTAAACATATGAGTTGTCCCATTGGAATTGTGTGAATGAAGTTAACCATAAGTGTTTTGAGGACTGGGGTCCTAAAATAATATAGCGGAGTTCCAAATGTAGAACGGTTGAGGTTTATTTGCGCTGAAATTCTTTCATGTGTTATTTCCCTCCATACACATATGCATTAAAATATTATAAATGTTATTGTTAGGAAAAAATTTGCTATAAACATGACTGACTATAATGAATTGTATAAAACTGGTGCAGGTCAGCAGTGTAAATAATCTTTCTTTCTATTTACCCATTTGTAATAATTAGGAGATCACGTAACTCATGGAATCATAATTATCCAACATTTAATCATTTGTTTTTTACTTGAAAAGTTTGAGAGGGAAACTTTTGTTTTTCTTTTGCACACTCGCATCTGTGGATGATCATTTGTTCTCTAGCTGGAGAAAACTGAGGTCCTAATTCAAAGCTTCTCATCTGCCCTTATCCTTTTTATCGGGTTATTGGTTTCACGCACTGGAAAAGTTGCTGTTGTTGAAGAAACAATGGGTTTGCATGCACCCTGTAAAGGAAATTTTTTTGTTGTTTGCCTATCTGATGAAAAATAGAGCTCCACTGAAGTCAAAGTTTTGTTTTACATAGGACTGCAAGACAGAAAAAATTGGCCCTGTTCCAAACTGGAGCGAAACCCAAATAGTGGAGTTGCCTCTGACGGAAAATTCTACTACTTGCTCGAAACACATTGATCTTATTTTGTGCAGCTATAATGTAAAATAAGACAAATGGGAAGAAAATAAAGTGAAAGGCTATTGAAAATGAAAAAATCTGTTTGAATCCCAAAGTATAAAAGCAATATTTCAATATGAAATTATTTTTTAAGATTTTCAGAATAAAAACGATATTTCAAAGCATTTCCATTTTTAAAAATCTGCATATTTCAAAAGAAAAGTTTCCTCAAAGTGTCTTAAACCATCTTAAAAAATCAATATGAAATTAAGTGCTTCTTCATAAGAAAGTTAGAATGTTGGGTTTTTTTCCTTTCTTTTTTAATCACTTTTAAACACAGAGAAGTACAATATCCCCACTTGTTGCTTTAATGATTCTATATGTACTGCACTATATGACTAAAAAGAATTTATTTATCCCTTGAAACTGTCAGAATGAATTTTGTAATTCAGAAAACTTCACGCCTTGACAGGAGCACCAACACTCAAAGATTCGGCAAAAACTTCACAAGAGGAAAAGATGCTGTATAAGAACAACTTTAGTAACAAGAAGGACCAAGATTAAATGTTTCCTGATGCATAAGCAGAACCTGAAGTAATTCATAACAACTGAGTAAAGGTTAGTTTCTGAGAAAATATAATGTCTTCAACATGTTAACAGCTGAGTAGAAAGTGAGACACCATACATTTTCGTTTCAGTGCACTGCATGAAATGCATTCTCCAAATGGAAGTCTTAATTAAAGTATGAACCAAACATTGCAGCAACTGAGAGAGAAGAAACCAATTCATTTCAAGTTACTATCTATAGAAACACATATACAAAGTGGAAATGTTCTTCTCTGATTTTTGTTACTGTTTTGGTTTGTTGGGGTTTAGGTGTTTTTGCTATATTTGGTCTTGTTTTTATTTGAAAAATCATTTCTCTCCATGTACTTGGTTTCAATGCTTGACATGTTTCTTATGCACATATCACATAATATATAGGCCTGGACACCATCATTGATCTAGACCCTGGACAAACTTTGCAGTTTAATGTTAAGGAATATTAGAACTAGTACAGAATTGATGGGTTCTGAGTTGATGGGTAATCATCATTCAAAAGTGACAAGTCTAACCAGGTATGAAAATAAACATGTTCTCAACTTGAAACATTTAAGAAAGAACAGTTGTCAAAGAATGGACATTCAACACTTCCTGAAATTTTGCCTTCTTTATACTGGATATCCAGAAGTAAAAGTATTCAAAAAACTTTTTTTTTCCCATTTATATTTCATGTTTAATTTTAGATTCATTAAATCTGAAAGTTGCAGACATATTTTTTGCAAGCTCAGCATGCTCAATATGTAACTTTGAGTACCTTTAACAAGACAAGACTGATTTTCCTATTGAGAAGATTAATTTCTCATTGCTGTTGTTGTATAAGTACAGGCCTGTTTTCCTTTGTAATAAATAAAGCTGAAGTCAACACATGTAACCACCGGTATAATACGTGCATGTTGTGAAACTTGCCTTGACTCAAATCTGTTTAATGGTTTTCCACTGAAAATTCAACATCTGCCAACACCACACAAATCTTGATAACTGATGTCATCATGAACCCATTAAGCCTTGGTTTTTAACATGTTAGGAAAACAAAGGGTTTATGGAAGACTGCTAACGGAGGGCTAAATCCTGGAGCCCTTATTCAACAGTAGGAATTGTTCCTTAAGTAAGGTGTGAGTAAGAACATCTTAAGCCCAGCAGAATGTAAGCAAGCTCTTGTTCCACATTAAATTTAATTAGCCAAGTCATTCATGAAAATGACACCATAAGATATGAAACCTGTCACTGCAAATCACCTGTGTTTCTGCCTTTCGTCACTGAGGCTGGTTTGTGAATGCATGTCCTGCCCCACCAGCTACTGGCTTTGATGTGTCACAGCTGTTAGTACTGCAGCAAGGAAAAGCCATTTAAATAGAGGGGGAGCTCTGGAGGAGACAGGCATTTCTCCCTGAAGGATCTGAAACTTCTCAACAGAGGATATCTGGAGATACACAGGGAATAAAAACATCCTCATACCAAAATCTCGTAACATGCCTGCAGGATCTCTGTAGCTGTAGCTGGTGGAAAGGCTGTCTAGTGTTGAAACAGTAAGGAGCATCCACCCTGATAAAAGAGGAATCCCGTGTTATCTCTAACATCCATACACCTGCAAAACTGATAATGCCTATCCAGCAGTTTGTTTCCTGGGCAGAGAAGTGGTTAATCAAAGTTACAGCATGAGACCTGTGGGGGAGGGAAAGTCATTTAATTAATGTGCCAGATATCCTTGCCAAAGCTTTTGCCAAGATTAGGTTCAGATTGTAAAGAAATCTCCAAGAGAAGGATAATTCTCAACACCTGCGGGCACTTTTATTAGCTGCTTGCACAGAATAGAAAACCTTATGTTAAAGTATTTGTCTCTGCTCTACCAAACTGACCTCACATGCTTTTATCTGGCCATAACCATAAGCAGATTTTAAAGCAGGCTGCAGAAGAGGTTGCTAATGGGCAAGTGCTCTGTGGCAAATCCACTTGAATAAAGTAACCTGTGGATGGAAGCAATCACATAAAGCTGTTCAAAAGGGATGCATCAAAATTCACTGTCAAGGGTAGATTTGGGTGCACAGAGGAAGAAAGTGAGAGAGATCACTAGGGTCTTTAAACACACCCAGAAGAGACATCCATCTAATGCCACACTATGCTGGATCCAGGTCCAGGCCACCAGTGCAGAACCTTGGCTTTGTTCAGGGCAATAGTAAAATTCCCTGTGAGCCTTTAATTTTTTTCCCCTGAAAAACTTCAGTGGTGTTTTGAGTTGGGGTTTTTTTTTGGCTTGTTGTTGTATTTTGAGGGGGTTTTTGTGGTGTTTGGGTTTTTTTGTTTGTTTATTTGTTTTTTTCCTTTTTTTTCCCCCAGAGGCTGTTGATTCTACAACAATCTGCAGAATGAGGTTCAAGTTTGATGCATAGCCACGATGCTTGTAAGGAAACAAAACCTCAGTAAACACCTGATGCATTTAGAAACAAATTACAATAAATCTATGAAATTATTATGTTTTGGTACTGCATAGCATAACTCCTCATTAAAAGAAATTAAAGTGAATTTAAGATTTGTTTACCTGTACTTTGTTGGGATTTTGTTTTTTTTTTTTTCATTTGAAATTAACAGTTAAACTGACTAGTGGAATTGTTACTTGCCCTTGATCCAACAATATGAACTTTCAGCACATATAAACACACAGACACATGGATAGACATGTGCAACCTAATTTCTGCAACTGTTTGCAACAGTAAAACATGAATTCTCAAATGTTCACCATTTCACACACTTTAAACAGTCTCTCTTTAATCTGTTTTATCCATTTAAATTGTATTTTTCTGGAGTTCAGAAAACTCCTGCCTTTTCTCTAGCTGGAACAACAGCAAAAGGGCTCTGATTTCTACTCTTCTAGTGTTAATGAAGTAAAAATACACCTGCAACTTTGGAAAATACAGTAAAAATATTTAGTTTTTCAAAAAATAGTCTTGAAAACATGTCCTGAGTTTTGGTGGTTTTACTTTTCTGGTTGCATTTTCTTGTTCCCTTCTCAGCTGCACCAGAATCCTTTTAAATAAAACATTAATGACAACTTACAGCTCAGTAACTTTAGGCTGGGTTCTTCCCTCTTCAGTCATGCTAGTACCTCAGTCTGCAAGAGCTTAAGTAAGTCACCTAAATGAGTGATGACCATAAGGAATAAATGACCAGGATATAAGGAAAGCTGCAGTGAATGTAAACCTTAACTCATATGTCCTTCCTTTTTTCTCTGTAAACATAACAAAAACAGAGAATCACCCTTAATATTGATTTCCTTTTACATAAGGTAGGGTAATTTACGGCACTTACTGCACTGGCAGCATTGCATGCTATAAAGTGCTGCATCAGGTGAGGAGAACATAGCTGCAATAGAGCCCTGACATTTGCAGTCATTGAATCATGGAATGGTCTGGGTTGGAAGGGACCTTAAAGATCATCCAGTTCCAGCCCACCTGCCATGAGCAGGGACACTGATAGTTTCACTGGGCTGGCCTTTGGCTATCAGCCAAGACAGCCGTTCACCCACTTCCCCCCCACCCCCAGGGGATAGGGGAGAGGATTGGGGACAAGGATTAGGAGGCTTGTAGGTTGAGATAAAAACAGTTTAATAATAGAAATAAAAGAAAACTTAACCCCCCCCGCCTAATATTAAAATAGTAGTGATAATGATAACAGTAACAAGACATACAAATGAGTGATAACTCAGTGCAACTGCTCACCACCCGCTGACTAAGCCCAGTCCGTTCCCGGAGGAGCAACAATCCTGAACCAAAACCGTGATCCTGGAAGAGTGAGAGACCGAGCGGAACTTCCCCTCCTTTCTGGTCAGCCCCAGGTAATATACTGAACATGACCTGATATGACATGGAATATTTAATTGGCACATCTAAATGCCAGTTTGGGGTTTACTATTCACTGCGCTTCTCCCTCCCAGTCCTAATGCAGCTGTGAACAGCCAAACATGGTGGCCTTGAGCTCCAGCAGTAACTAATAAAACCAGCAATTTTATCAATGACGTTCTCATAACAAGTCTGAACTGAAACCAAAACACAGCTATTCTCACTACTGCGAAGAAAATTAACTCTATCCTCGCAAAACCTGGACAGATCCCTTCCACTAGACCAGGTTGCTCAAAACCTCATCCAACCTGGCCTTGAACACTTTCTGGGAGGAGCAGCCACAGCTTCTCTGGGCAACCTGTACCAGTGTCTTACCACCCTCACAGGAAAGTCATTTGCAGAAGAATTGTAGAATCAGATTCCTACGTCATGACCCACGTGGGAGGCAAGGCCCTCCCACAGCCTCTGAGAATATTGCAAGTAATCTAATAGCTCACACACCAAAGTAACTCTTGAGCAAATACATCAGCTCAGAGCTGAGGTCGCTGCTTAACTTTCAGAAAGCTGAATATAGTCTCAATTACAACTAACTTTGCACACCTTATACACTTTAAATCCACGACTATGATTAGCTTTTACAAAGCAGATCATTAAAAAAAAAAAATAAAAAAGCAAATGTACTAGGATATTCCTAAAGGTATTCAGATATTCCTAAAGGTATTCATGCTTGTCCAGGGAGGTAAAATTGCTGGTAGGGCTTTTACACCATACTCCCTAATTTTCTGAATCATGAGAAAAAATCAGTCCAGTCCTTTCTGTTTCTTGGCTCTCTCTCACACCCCAAATTCAAGGTGATGGGCTTCTCCTGCCATTAGGTTACAACTTAACAATCCTTTGAAACCTATCCCTAGGAATTTACTTGGAATACAATACAAAATATATATACATTATCTTTTAAAAGACCAAATTTGACAATATTTAACACACCATTGTCGGTACAATAAAGATCCCATGCAGCTGTGCAGATATCCTCAGTAGCATTGCTGATACTGGTTTATCTGGATAAGACCTAACTATTCAACCTGCTACAAATAATGGAATAAGAAACAATGCAGGCTTCTGTAAAACATAACACACTTTTATGTTCTGTGGAATTTGCTCAGGCCTTAGCCCTGTAAAGTACATACATCTGAGTTTTACACCTGACTAGTTCCACCAGTTGAGAGAGGGTTACTCATACGTCTCATGTTAAATGTGAAAATAAGTGCCTGCAGGATCATAAGGAGCAACACAGGCACTGAAAAGACAGCATAATCTTGATGGGCAAATAACAAACATGTTTCTTCACGCAAAATAAAAAAAAATAAAAAAAGAAGGTGAGCCTGCCATAATAGCTTCATCAATGCAAATTTGGCAAACACAGCACCATGGAGGCTGACTGCATTTTTTCCACTATAACCCCAACCTGTAACTCATTAACCTACACTAAAACAGTATTCACTTCAAGTTCAGCCCTTCGAAGCACTCAAAGGAAAAAGGAATTGGAATGGATTTTTATTCCTTTTCCCTGGAAAGAGGGCAAGCTATGCAGTATTTGTAAACTTTCATAAACACTAGAAAAATACTATTAAAAAAAAAAAAACAAAACAGAAATCTGTGACTGAGCTATTGAATGTATTCATACAGCACTTGGAATGGCTTTCCTAATTTTCTTGTCCACGTTATCACCATTAGACTGTAACTCTTCTTTGATATTGCATTGCTCTCTCATGAAAATAAACAAACCCTCCTGTAACACCAAAATTGCAAAGGTCTGAGACCAATGATAAAACTGCTTCTTCTTTATTTCCCAGGGTACTTGCCACCTGCCCCATGGCTAACACTCTACTCCATAACACTTCTGGGTATTTCTGCAAAACCCACAATGCCGCCAAAATGACTTTTAAATCTTTTCCTAGAACCTGAGTTCATGAATAGCTGTTAGTTTAGGAAGTATTTTATGAGAGCCTTTTGACCAAATACTAACATAATTTTCTCTTTCATGGCATTGTGCAGAATTCAAAACAACCTAAAACTGAGCCCATGGTTGTTGTTTTTGCATGGGTTTATCAGAGTCTCTCTAATTGAAGACAGGTCCATAAATAAAACATCAGGCTATTTTTTTTCCAGTTATTATCCTCATTAAGATAAGATTAAATCACACAAAGGTCATCGTTTGTGAAAAATTGTGAAGCAGATTAGATCCCTTTAATGGGAATAAAACTAGTATTTCCCAAATTCCTTTAGGAAACTCAGATGGGTGGCTCACTTGGAAATTTCCATGCAACTGTCTGAAGAACTTCGCTTCAGCTTCCCTGAACAAGTATAAGCTGTCATTGGTTGAAGAAATTTAGAGAGATTTCCTTCCTTTATTTTTTGTGTAAACTTCCTAACTAAAGCACTGCAACTTCTATATAAAGGAGCATAGGTCCTTGCAACCTTGGAAACAAAAGATTATTTTTACTTTCTTTGATAAAACACATTTTTTCCTATCTTGAATCCCCCTGTCTCATTGTTTACTTTTATTTTAAGATCACTGAATTTTCAGGTTATCCCTTGACAGTAGCAAAAGTGACCCACAAGTTACCGACTCATGCAGACTAACCAACCCATTACCTCTCCCATGCTCTGAAAATTATCTAGTTAATATATCACCACTAAACTCAAAGATTCCTAGCCTCTACTTTGGTGTTTTCTGTTTCTGTTTCAGACCAGAGATGACCTCGTTTGCCTTAAAGCCTGTCTGATTACTTCCAGCCTTATTAGCTGATGTGAAGAGAGAAGATAGGACCTTCCTACAGTCTTGGGCAGTACTCTGTAAGTCATATTGGAGCTCAGAAAGACTGTGGAGCTTTCTGGGAAGCATCTTTCTTTGTTTTTTTATGTCAGTACTCCAAGCCATGCAATTAACGCTGCACAAGCACAGATCTGCATAACTCTTGTAAGTGACAATTTTTCAGAATTGATGCCAAAAATGCAAGCTATTGTGATTTGTGTTTTTAAACTGCATAACAGGAGCTGATCAGCACCATGCCCACAGTCCAGAGGCAAATTCCTGTGTTTATACAGGCAAATTGCAGCTCTGGATGAACAGCAAGAGCAAGCTCTTCATTCCTGCAGGATTTTCTCTACTGCCAGATCTGGCTCTATAAAATATGACCTTCAAATGGAGGGTGGGGGTCTAATCCTTTACTGAGTTACATGTGCCTAATTTCAAAGCTTTATGCTTTGGCACTATCCACATGGAGACAGATACTGCATGTTACTCACTCTTCCTCCTCTTCACGCACTTTTATCACTGAGATGCAGTTCTACAAAATTGCATTAGAAAGCAGTAGCTTGAGAGACTGTATCCCCATTTCCTCCAGTAACGCGTAGCCACATGGACATTAAACCAGTATCATTTCTTTTTGTCTTTCCTATTCTTGGAAATATTGGTTTATAATGGGTTAAAAGTCTGCTGCTAAGCACTGGCCATTTTAAGGTGTATTCTTCTCCCCTGCTGATTTGCCCTCTGACCTTCTGGGGGCCAGGGTGGCTGCAGACTTCATTTTTACTCTATTTCCTTTTCTCTCTCCTGTCTGTGCACTCAATGTTTCCACAGTAGATTAATGACAGCTAATAATATCTGATATATCTGGACATTGCCACATAATGAGTTGCAGTCCCACTGGGTGCCCAAAGTGTCACTACTAACAAATTCACCAGAGCAGCACATAATTAGCATGTAAAGGGAGTGATCATGCAGTAAATCTGGAGGGGAAGATGGATAGCCCACGAGGAAAAAATATAAGGAAAAAACACTGTTCTTAACACTCATTGGTAAATGTATGTTTCTTGCCATGAATATTTTCTTGATAACAAACTGTGGACAGGTTACCTTTACAGTAACATTATTCCTTCCATGGCTGATAGGCAGAATTTCATTATGCCACTGCTAATGTTACAATATTTCTGCAAAATGTCACCGTATGTAAATTAGAAGAGGTGAGGGCTTCTGTCTTAGTTTTCTTTCAAGAGGCACTGTCCCTTTCTGCTATGGCCTAATTCTCCCTTCTACAACTTTACAGACATGCTAACATTGACCCAACCTTTGCAAAATAAAATCGGCACTGGAGGATCTTCCCTCTGAAATAGCCAAATAGGAATAAAGAAACTCAACCCATGACAGACAAAGATACAAGAGGATAAATTAGCTTACTTGATGAGGTTTTATTCAAAGTATAATCTTTCCTGACACATTGGAAAATACCCAATGAGGTAAAATGGGATGCACGGACAGTGTGAATTACCTGACCTGATGTGAACGCAGGTCTTTCTCTATTTTGGGACCACCTGGTTGCCCATCACACGCTAAGTGCTGCCTGCAGTCAGGATACGTGCAGGCAAAGAGGCTTTCCCAAGAGAACAAGGTTGACAAGGAGCAGATGAATTGTCCTGTATTCAGCCTAAAAAGCCCTAAACAGGACAGCTCTGCTCTAGTTCAAGTCATTCACTCCTCCTCATTAGAAACCATTGCTCACCAATGCTGAAGACTTAATTTTGGTTTGAGGTTTTGTCATTTACAGGCCTTTTGCTTTTTTGACATCCATGTGGGAACACTTGCATTTATGTGACTCCAGCTTTGAGGTTTATTTGGGCAATTGGCCAAAATATGGTTAATTCAAAGTGCAAGGTTTTTTGGAAATTATTATTATTTTGCTGAACAGAGAGGCCTTTGTCCCTGAAGGCTTCAGCCTTTAAACTGTTCTTGTTCATAAAGCACTACTTCTGTCGTTCGAGGAGAAAAAAGTTAACAAGAAAGCCTCACTTCAAAAAACAACCCCAAATCCCAACAAACAAACAAAAAATTCTGTCTATAACACATGCATTCTTCCATGATAAGTAATTATTTAGAGATGTGAAAAATGCACAAGGGCTTACCCTAATCTCTGTAGCCACCTTCAGCTTGGCCAGGAGAGCCTTGTGATCCTCATTCTGAGTAAGCACAAGCTGACTCACAATCAATTTTATATCAAAGGCAGAAATTGCACAAAGCTCAGGTACCAGCCCCGGTTTGTGATGCTGACGAGCACTACCAATAAACCTCAACACTTTTAACAGTGTGAACTGCTACTCAGCAGCATGGGGAAGCACCCTGGAAGTAACAGTAGCTGCTCTTGTCCATGATTGCACCCCTGTTTCTGCCATCAACTGAGTGCTCGTGGGCCCCTCAGGTCAGCTCATAAGCTCTGAAAGTTTCTGTATTTGCAACTCAAACTGAATTTCATGCTGGCTCATGTTCTGTCGGAGCCATGTGACTTGAGCTTTTATCCTTTTTTTAAAAAAAGAAAGTTTCCAATCTAGATGCTGCACAGAAACATATAAACCATAGAGTCTTAAAAACGAGCACAGTTAATTAAGAAGCAAGAATTTCTTCTAAAAATCCCACAAGTTTTGCACCTTAAAAAGGGCGATCCTACTGTTTGGTTTTCTGAGGGGTAGGGCGGAGGGAAGAAATGAAAAATCTTTAAACTTTTCCTGACAAATAACAACTTTGATTTTGAATCTTTTGTTCTCTTACCTTCTCTCTGCAATCCATATGGTAACTCTCAGCATATTTATTCAAGATTGACCTTCCCACATAATTTCCTTGTATACAAAAAAAACCTAACAAAAACCCCCCACAAAATCAGCTCCAATACGAGTTATATTGTTTATCTTGTTTTTAATGAAAGAACGAAGCTCACAGACTATCCAGCTCCCACAGGGGCCTTTTTTTATGCAATCTTAATGATAATTAACTGACAGTGATTGATGGCCAGTAACAGAAGATACAACTGCACCATTCTATCCAATTCACTTTTGTATTTTTTTATGAGTCCTTGCTTATTTCTAAATAACATCAAATGAATTATTTGTCTAATTTCAATTTCGCATTTAAAGTTCATCTGAAACACATTTGCCCAACTGTCCTGTCACCTTGCTGACTGGGGTCTTATATCCTCAAATTTCATTCTGTGTCAAGTTAAGAGAAGGCAACTACTTTTGCACTGAAATACAAGAGAATAGTCACATACATTTCCATATATTTTGTAGGTAAATCTATTTCCACTGGAAAATGGGCCCCGGTGAGCTGAGGCCATACAGAATTTTTGAATATGTCCACATGGAATTTTGTTGAAGGAAGCATGAGTCTTTTTTATCTTAATTTCAAAATATTGTTGTTAGCATTGTAGACATCTCTAGGGGTATTTTTATATGCACTGAACTGTTTTGTTACAAAAATCACCTTTGCTGAAAAACTTCCAGAGTCTCACATCCAACTTTGGTCTTGTTAAATCTCACAACATCTCATATATTGTCTAGAATGACTACATTAAATTACTACATTTTATGCTCTATTCTTCAAATTCACTGTTTTAAATAATTGTTTCCATTTTGCTGGTTGTGTCAGCCTGAATATTTTGTACACATATCAACTATTTTAAAAGCTTATTGAAGAGGTCTATTGCTTTACCAGGAAAATAATCAAATTTGAAATATCTATGTAACACAAAAGACTTCATGTTTTAAATTTCTTCATCTGACAGGTGAATTCTCTCCAGCATTTTATCACTTGTTACATTTAAGTGATATTATTTTAACTGCTTTTCTGAAAGACTCTTTCTTCTATTGGTTGAATGAAAAATAAGTTCTTTTTAGACATGCGGCGTTTCCTTTACAGCTTCATTGCCCTTTCAGTATGTCATTACATATAACAAAATGTACACACAATGCATCCCTTGGGACTCGAAGCTTATCACGGTGCAGTACTTTCAAAGTGAGCGTTTTATACCATTTGGCACCCTGAGGACATATGAGGTGACACCACTGATCTCTCAGGAGAGACATCGCTGATTTCTTACAGGTCTTGCAGATGAAGAAATTAGTGAATAATTATATTTTGTAAATTCTAGCAGCTTATTTTTTTTCTTTCCCCTCTATAAGACAGAGGTTGTGGTAAAACTGCATCTGCCTGGGCCTCAAGGCATTTTCAGTTTTTACCTACCTTTATGCCCTCCTTGATGAGAGTAACTAATCAAGTTCAAGCATCCTCTACTGAAGGATCCTTCACTGAGTTAGATGATGCTAAGCCCTGACTACTAGGTAAGACTTCCATGGAGGTCTATCAACAAGTCTCAATCATCCACACAGGTTATTGCTCAGGGACAAGGGACACCTCTTTCCACAAAGGAGCTGCCTGCTGTCACTGAAGCATCCTTTTTCAATACAATCAGCCATCATTTGACACACAGGGGACTTCCAAGATTATGGTAAATAAACCTTACCCACTATGAGAAGAACCACTAATGGCCATGAATCATGCATTTTCAAGCACTAGAGAAGACAGGCGATACATAAATACCTCTTTACTCAAATTATTTTTGAGGAATGGTTTCCTTAATTGCAGGCTGGGAAATGGTGGCCTGTGCACAAGAGAACATACCCCTGCCTCACGCAGAAATGACATGGCCCACTGCTTCACAGACAACTGTGGAATGGAAAAAACAATCGCAAAAAAAAAAAAAGGTGATTTTGTTTTTCTTCAACTGAGGGAATAAACCAACAACAACAAATGATTTTGTGTCAAAAGAAGACTTCCAAGTGACCTGAAATTAAACAGTTCCTTCTCACGTACTGCAAGCCAAAGCAAAGGACAAACACTGAAGGTGGGAGAAACATTTTTACCCCTCACCCTTCTGACTGGCACCTGGATCCAAACCATCTTCCTTCTAAATGAAGTTGAATCAAATTTCCCCTACCCTCCTCAGGAAAGGATCCTGGCCACCAGGCAATCGTATATTTCCATCTCTGTGTACAAGGTCAGGGGAAGGGAGATCATCCTTCTCTATTTCTCCTGTGGAAGCATTGACACGTATTGCCCTGGAGATCACAATAGCCAGCCATATGGACTCCTGCCTTGCCACTGGGCCAAATTCAGCCTTTTTTAATAAAATGAAAAGCAGCACTAATAGGAGAGGCTGAGAGACTCCAAACCACTTCCCACAATTTAAGATATTATAGCAATTCTGACATTCTCTGGGCAAATAGGTGACAATTTCAAAACCCATCAGGTAAAGGTAGGAAAGGAACTGAGCTCTTACAAGTCCTAATCTCTGTGATGCTGGAGAATTTGAGAAGCCAGAGCAGCTTCATCCTCTGCATTACAAAAATTTAGTCTCAGTTTCTTTCATCAGAGAAAATTACTCATGAACATGTGTTACTCATGAATGTAACACAAGTCAGTGCTTTTCAACAGGCTTGCTTACACCCATCTATCACATCTGTATAAGTAATATCAGGAACATATACCAATAAAAACAGTAATCTGAGTATAAATCATCTGGTATCTGAAAGAACCTTAGGTATCTTCACAACAAGTAGGATTTATGTGTTGCATCCAGGACTTACTGAGATAATGATACTTTTATTTTCTATGGTACCTCCTGTACGCAAAATAACGACTGAGATCATTTAAGATCTAATGCTGCAGCGTGAAAGACATCCTTAATTTTATGCTGGTGGCCCATTATAAAACAAAATAACAGCTAGACTGATCTTCCAGGTCCTCTGTGCTGAGCTATTGCTTGCTCTCAGCAAGGCATGGGACCAGATTTGTAAATTTCTCCTGCCAATGGAACCACCTTTGCGTTTTGATACTTTTAATGCTTCCAGTAGAGTTCGCTGCCAAAATTCTTCTCAGCTGGAGACTGGATTTACAAAAGGCTCAGATCAGAATGGCTTTGGTGGTTTTCAGGACAGAATCTGATTTACCTATACAAGTAATCAGAGAGATCATCTTATACAGCAGGATCATGGCTGCTCCCTGTACCCTCTAAATCAAGATTTAATTTTTCCTTTCAACTCTTAGGTCCACAGAGTGGGGAAAGATGAAAGAGACAGGGCTTAATCTCACTGTATATTTACACTGTTAATTTAGAGGAATACATTTGAAAATAGCAGCAGGCACCTAAATACACTGGAAGCAATAGAATCCACATGCACTGAAGAACAATGTGAGAGGATAGCAGTAAATTATATACTCCAGTCCCTAGTTTTACACTTCCAAGTCGGAAGACCTAGACCAGGCTTGTTCTCATAGCTGCTATGGCATACACCTGCCATGCAGGCAATGGGAATCCAACCCGCCAGCTAGGGATAACCTGGAAGGGATGAAGAATTTTGTCTCTACTGTGACCCCAGTTTGATGTGAGGAGCTGAGACCTTACAGATGAAAAATGGAGGAGACATTCCTTCAACCGCACATACTTGAGACAAACCAGAAAAATGAACAACGCATAAACCCTGTGTTACTTTCTCTCAAAGTTTCTTTTCAAAGCAGAAGTATTTAGCTCAAAATATTTCCTCCTCTTCAAATTTTAGATATGCCTGGACGAGAGCTCTATTTGAAGCAAGATGCTCACAGGATCATACAAACATCTGCTCCAATTAATACAAACAGAGTTTATTTCTGGGGAAAGGTCTACCTTCCTTTGCCCCACTGAGTTTCAGGTGAGGTTTTCCAATGTGGTTTGAAGGTTGTTATCAAGCCAGCAAACAGCCTCTTTCCAGAGTGGAAAAATTAACTAATTTAAAACTCTGCTAGCGTCATGACTCTGTGTACCCCATTCTATTCTGGGCATACTGCTTGCCAAAATAATATTCAGTTAAGTCCAGATACTCAGGATTCCCTGTTGTTATACCCATTTGTACAGGCATCCATTAATTTTGAGCCAACGTTATTTTGCCAACACCTTATGTAGGGGAATTGGAAGAATGGAAAACAGCCCCTCCTAAACTTGGTGGTTCATCTAAACAAGTTTTGTTTCAGCAAAGCAAAATTTGTACCAGTCTGAATCCCAATTACCTCAGACAAATCTGCCATGATTTGTAATTACATTATTATTTTAAATTAATCCATCCATGAATTACAGTTGTCTTTTGTTTATTCACTTGTTTAGACTGGTCTAAAAAAATGAGCAGAGCTTTCAGCCATTTACAATAAAGGCAAAATGACTAAAAAGACCTACTTTTTTTTAACTTGCATTAATGAGTTCATCCCAAAATATATATGCAATAACATAGGAAATTAAGTTATAAAAGTAGGGATGTGCTCCAAGTCACCATGAAAATCTGCATGCAAATGCATAATAATCACAAATCTACATTATTACAATATTAAAAAAATACCTACAATTAAATTATCATGTGGAAATAATCATAATATTATTGGAAACTCAATTATTGTGGCAACCCTTGTTGGGGAATTAGCAGGCTATGGCAAAGGCAAGTCAGACCTGAATTCATCAAATATATATTATCACAATATTACATGTTCACTTCGATTCCATGCAAAGACAAACATCCTCACTCACTAGTATCTGCTCAATGCATTTGTATTATTCATGAACAACTCTGTGATCTATTATACATACAAAACTGATTGTACGCTGCTTGCCGGAGGCTACAATGCAGAGACACAGAATTAATTTTATTATATACACATGCATGATAATTGTGTAGAATTCGGTCAAATATCAAACTCTGCTCCTGTGCTCCATTATTTTACTTTCCAAAAAGAGGTCTAAGGTCAGCAGCAATTTCTCTTTGGCGACAGTGAAACTCTTTGTCATTTAGAGTAGAAAGTTCCTGGGTACTAATGAGCCTAGAGCCGTGATGAATGGTCACACATTCCCTTTCCTTTCCAACCCCCACTCATCAAAGGGAAAATACAACTTTTATTGAGATTCTCAAGAATTCCTTGCCTCTCATGAACACAGAAGTCACTTTGGGCTGTGGACTTAGAGACTTGATTTGTAAGAAATGGAGGAAACTTTTTTTGTTTGCTTTGGAGACTTGGCTAAAATTGTGTGAGAAGGTGATCAATCCAATTAAGGAAACTGGTTTTCAGCTGTGGTTTTATTCCTGTAGGAACTGCTGTTATTTTCAAGACATTTACGTAAACCCTCCAGAAGTGTTTTCACAGGGTTATCTTCCTTGTTATGAATTTTAATTAAACCAAAAAACTACCTCCCCCTTTCTTCAATAGCACAAGAGACTAATAGGAAGGCCTCTTTCCTCTTCTCCCAAATCTTCCAAACATTTTGCCAGAAGGATAAAGATCAGTACCATCCAAGACCTTTGTAATTGTTTGAAAACACAGGGAGATGATAGAAATGCATCAAACTTCAGAAGGGACATCAACAAGGCATACCACCTCAAAGTCCTGGTCTGGATTCAAATGTCATTGAAAGTCAGCAGGACACTTGACTGCAACATGTTTCAGTTTAGGTAAAAACCAGGTTTAGAGGAGTAAGTGGTATGTGCAAATTTTGGCAACAAGAACTACTGTCACTCAACTGCAGAGATGGGTATCAACTCCCGTGTACTGCAGTTACACAAACACCCCTTAGCATGCATCTAGCCTGATGATCCAAAAGAGTTGTTTTGAGAATGAGAAAAAGAAAAAGGTCATATTTATCTGAGAAAAAAAAACAACCTTTCCAGCGTGCCATTCTCCATGCTGCATTAAAAATCAAACCCTAAAACATCTTTCCTTGTAGTTCTATTCATTCCCACTTTCCATCCTCCATCCAGGCTTTTGGCTACCATGCTCATCTGAATCTCTGAGCTTTAAGATTGAGGAACATTTACTCCTTACCCACTGCATTTGGAGTAGGGTCCCATTCAAGCATATCCCAAACCTACTGCGCTGTCATAAACAAATGGTGCACTCCAGCATATTTATATTCCAGATCAATAATATTTCTTTAAATAAACGGTATCAAGGACTCTAAAGAGTTTCTCTAAGAATAGTCAGGAGCCAGGGAAGATTTAAACAACCTCATCTTTAAATCTATCTTTTGTATACTTATGTCATACCCAGAGTCTATAATTTTCATAGCTCTGAGAACAATGCAGGATGATCCACATTTGGTAGTGCATGGCTCACAAGTTTACCATAATATCATATATTTACTGTAAACTGGTAAAAACATCACTGTCCTAATTAAGGGATGTGATAGACATACAAGAAAATATCAGGAAGGAGGAAGTGATCAATTCCCCCACATACATGTGGCTCCATCACAAGAGGTAACAAGTGAATATGTTAAGCTGGGCTGACTCATAGCCATCAGCACCAGAAACAGCCAAAACACAGCTCTGACCAGTCTCCAGGACATCAGTTGAGCTAACTGAAATGCTGGTGGTGCATGAGAAAAGCCCTTGCATTAAAGAACATCTCAGTAATCCATTTTGTCACTTCATTGTTTATAACTCCATTCTGTTCTTAAAGATTTCTGAGTTCAGGTAGGCACAAGCTACACTTTTTTTAGTGATAGCAATGACTCTGAGGGAGCTGGAACCTTTTTTAATGTGCCACTCTGACCTGGTAAACCCATGATTACTTTCTGCCATTTCAGGCTGGCTAGGCAATTATGTGAGCAGCAGGACCTTAAGGCTCAGGCAGTATCATTTAACTTCAAACTTTATTGTAAAAGTAGGTAATATAAGCTGCTGGGTCGCAGAGAAGATTTCTCCTGGAGATCTTT
The DNA here is from genome assembly GCF_000700745.2 of Antrostomus carolinensis. Classification (NCBI taxonomy): domain Eukaryota; kingdom Metazoa; phylum Chordata; class Aves; order Caprimulgiformes; family Caprimulgidae; genus Antrostomus; species Antrostomus carolinensis. The sequence goes on from NW_010320161.1 coordinate 104,386, forward strand.
GGTCCTTGACAGGACCAAAACTACTTATTTTGTCATCATTACCCAAGACCTGTGGGTTCTTAGGCACATATATGAAATTTCAGTAATCCAAGTTTGTATTTCTCGTCAGCACTAAACCCATGTGGTTTGCATTTAGAATAAAAAAAATAGATTTTTAAGAAATTTAGTTGAACCTCATCCAAACTACCAAACCTCTTGACCACATGAGGAGATCGAACAATTTGAGAGGACACAATTTTATCAAACCTTAGTTGGTTGCTCTGTCTGATATGCCTGAAAACACCCCCATGGATCCTGGCACTTTTTCACTAGTCTTCAACTGCTAAAATATACAAAAACATAGAAGGAAAAAATCCATAGCTGTTAAGCCATATTTTCCAAGCTTGTAAAATAAACTAATTTCTTAAATCACATTGTGTTTAATTGGTTTGCCCAACTCCAGTTATTAGTAGCCACACTAGAACCACCACCTAAACAGGAAAGTGTTGCAAAGATGGATGTTTTTTCCTCAGTTAACATTTATTTTGCACATATCCATAAAAGAGCTACACGGAAAGAGTATGCACACACAGAACAAACCTTGGCGTCATTTTCTTGCCAGCTATCAGACAGCATTGCTCATGCACAAATCTTTTGGTATTTAATATTCACAGTGCAGAAGCATCTACTGATCCCAATTAGGATCAAGAAATTTTATGAGAGGTGTTGTACAAAACAAAGATTGTCACTGTTCTGCTGCAAAGCACTTACAGTTGGACAGGTTGACAACTCAACTATTGCTGCACTCTGTATTATGTAAGAAGTATTTTTTAATGTTATTCTAGTCACCCTTAAATGCAAATATGACACTAAAGATAGGTCTATATGTTAATGGAGGGCATTCCACTTCTTGCAACAAACGAAGGACAATACTGTACTTCAGCGGCTACCACGGGGAAATAGCTACTTTATCTTACCAGGCGTTTTTTATATTTTTGTGCACATATTTTATTTCAGTGGAAAATTCAGTGACATGATAGTATTAGTCAAGCTGAATCTAATTTAGAAGATAATTCTTTTTCAAACAAACAAACAAAAATTTGGCCAAAATTAACAAAAGTGTATATTTTGACTGTCTTCCTAATGGGAACAATTTGACATTTGATTTCAAAATTCAGTAACATTTTGGAGATGTGTCCCTTCTCCAACACTTCTTTCTCCAAGAAAGATGACATAACAGTGATTTGCTTATGTTTGGTTTCTTAACCAACGACAAAAAGGTTTTTCTAGTACATGAAGTAATAAAAAATAAGAAAAAGCATCAAATCTTTGCATAGCTCTATTGACCGTGATCAACCTTCCTTCTTTGGAGGCATACTAAGACTTAGGTTACCTTTGAGGTGAGCTTAGTATTTAAGTGTTCTTTAGGAGACCTGTTTTACTGACAGAACAGCTTTCCCAAGGCTGAGCAGAGAGCTGGATGGGATCAGAGCTCAAGAGTAGCATCTCCCAGTCACAATCCTCAGCTCCCTTCTGCAGCCCATTAGAGGTCCCTGACAACTCAAATCCCCCAAATGAGGCAGTAGAAGATGCTTCTTCAAATATCTCCTTGATGCCAAGGATGTTTCTATGGTAATTCTGCATTCAAAGTTAAAGCCTCGTGCTGCGTGAGAGGCTACACCAAGGCCCAAGGAGATGAATGAATCTAAGGTTGTGAATACCCAGGGAGCTTCCATAATTTTGGGTGCACAGAAATACAATGATGGAATAATGACAATGTTGTGCTGCACTTCAATCTTTGAATTACTTCAATACCTTGCTTGCAGAAGTATATATGTGAATCTAATCACCCAAACTCCTCACAGACAGCAGAGATTATTTTGAGATATTGTTCCTGCTTCTGCTACAGAAAAAGAAGCACCAGCCTTTCAGAACCTCTTCTATACAAGGATATGTGTGTGCATGCATACACAAACATACATCCTCTCTCTATACACACACAAAAAAGCTGAGGGTGAAAAGTTTCCTATATATAGCACGTTATCCTCAGAAAGATATGACTTCTAATAAGACTTGCCTTTTTGTGTGGAAAAAAACACATCAAAAAGTTGTTTGATTGTTCATCTACTTAAACATTTACAACAAAAAAATCAACAGGGGAAAAGGAAAGGTAGCACTACTAGAAATAAAGATCTGAAGAAAATGAGATTTTTCCATATCCCTTTAAATCCTAGAAAAGGAAGATTTTCAGTATCTTTTCTTCTTGAATATTTTTTTGCCTCAGATTCTAAAACAGCACATTCAACTATTCAATTTGCTGTTCAATAACAGGGGCTCACATCATCTTTTAAAGGCATACAAAAAAGTTGCATCTTTTTTTGCTTTCATTTTCCCTGTGTGTTTGTTGCATACTGACATCAAATTCCCTGCAGGCATCCTAAACCTTGCAATTGGAGAAATAGCGCTCTAGGGTTTTCCACATGTCTAATACACCTGGATAAAAAGTGCTAATTGTCACCAACTTCCATTCAATGACAGCAGTAAGGCACAAAATATGCTTGATTTGCAGATGCTAGTGCCACAGGGAGTTAGCAGCAGATTAATAATTGTGCAGACCTCGAACATTCCCCTGACACTGCCAGTCTGGGTTTCCAGTTTAACGCCAGATTATGAGGCCTTTCTTTTTGCTTGCTTTCCTAAGGAAAAAAGGCTTAGGTAGTCACACTCTCCCTGTGCATGTGTTGGACTGTCCTACCACGCCACAATAATTTCTGCTCAATCTAAATACATTTTAGAGGAGGGTAGAGGTCACAAACATACAATGGCCTTAGCAATTTTGTGAAAAAACAGGCAGCAAGGTAGATATAATCAAGCCTGAGGTTATGTGTTTCGAACATCATGGCTTTCTAGATCCATGTATTCTTGTGGATAAATGAATCCTAATTCTGCTCAAGTTCTGTTAGCGCTGAAAGTAGAAGGCAGATGTGCCATATCATATATTCAGCAGGCAGCATCACTCCCATCTGACCACTTTTACAGATCAGGTGTCAGACTAGATTCCCAGTCATGGATTTTTTTTTTTCTTTTTACAAACCTATACGCCAAAAGTCCTATTTCAGCTTGAGGCTTTGAATGCATATCAGGAGGCACTGTCTTGCACAGGTACAATCTTGCTCCAGTTTCCTCCAGATAAATTCAGGAGCCAATACTTTATCTCCCCTTTTCTTCTTGCTAGGCTGCTGCTGCTGCTGTTTCCTCTCTGCACACGTGGGCACGTACTCATGGGTATGAAGACACCACCCCTATGGCATACAAGCTTACTGACGGCTCTGGTAGCATTACAAAGATCATTTCTGCAAGCAGCAACATGATTACGGTGAAGGTGAGGGCGAGGTTGAGCGAATGTGTTTCAACACTTCTTTCTTGGTATGTATTACCATGCCGTAGCATTCCTGCAATCTGGCCTGCTGCTGCTCCAGTTGCTTATGCAAGCTCCTGATTGAGCGCAACAGCAGAAGCCGTCGGTACATAGCTAGCTGGAGCCGGTACTTCTCCTTTTCTTCCTTTTTCTTATTTTCTAAGGTCTCCATTACTTTTGCAGTCTTCATCCAAATCACCCGGCCCAGACCACAAGGGGCCATGCCCACAGGCTGCAGGTTACTGACCGTTGCGAGGCAGGACAAGCCACCTAACGATGCATTTACATCTGTTGGATGATGCACAGCCAACCGAGAGGCTGTCCTCTGTGCCTGGCCACCACTAACCATTTCCGGGCCAGTCAGGGCTTTTACATGGGCCACGGCTTTGCTGGAGAGGACAGACAGTCTTTCTGGCACTGCTGAACTTCCCTTGTCTTCATTAAAGCTGGCTAACGAGCAACTGGGGGATGCTGTTAGAGCATTATGATTCAGAAACGTGTCTTCATCGTTCCTGTTATTTGGATGTCCTCTTCATCTCTTGGTATTACACCTACTGTCTCAGCCATTTATTGCATGAGCTACAGAAACTTTCTGTGGACAAAGTGGAAGCAAGAGGATTTCATTTCCACATACACACACAGAGAAGCCCAGTGCAGAGTGACATTTGAAGAAAGAACCTCTCTTTATATTTAAGCAATGGACCTATTACTTTTCTAATAAAGCACAACCCTTGGGTCACTTCAGGCCATTTCTTGTGATTTGCGTTAGATGTTCTTCGAGACACAACATTCATCCAATAATAATTAAAATGATATACTGTACTATTAACATTCTCAAATCTGTAAAGGCAAGTGATCTATCCCTGCAGCACTGGCTGTGCTGACTAATTAAACAGAATACAGTTGTAAATGGGCATTGTAAGCACTTCTCCCATTTAAGAACACAGTTCTAACAAGTGTAGTTTGTCAGCTTTAAAGGGAAGTGGATGTACCACAAACAGCAGGTTGCATTTAAGTGCTCTCCCCAAGATTAACCTGTCTGCTACTGGTTTGTTTACAAGGTTGTCTTTCCCCCTCTAATTAATTCTAACTGTAAAGCTATATTAACTCTATGCCAGTCACAGACAGGAAAAAGAAACCAAACACTTACCGAGGTTACTGGGGGAAAGGAAAAGACTTATAGTGCATTGTGTCTGTGTATCTTGTTTTCTTGAATGTGAGTCAGCACAATCAGGAACAGAAACATCACAGTGCCGGAGCAGGAGCAGCAACAGCATTAGGGTGTTCCACCCAGCAACAGCACAGTCAGTCCCAATCACAGAGGAGAGCAGGGCTGGTTTCTTCCTCCCCAATGGATATACCTCCCTGGCATCCAGGTTTTATGTCATTTTTGAGCACCAAAATGAAAACCACTGTTAAATGACACTACTTTTCCCACTTCAAAACCAAACATACCCGATTCACTCATTCTTTAGGGGGCCAATATCTATGGCCCTTTCCATCCCTGCCAGCCAGCAAGGAGGTAACACAGCATCAAAAAGAGGGTGAGGCATTCTGGACTCTAATATACACATTTTCCTTCAGAGGAAATAAACTTAGATAAATTTCAGCTGCAGGAACAAGCTAAACCCAAAAGTGAAATAAGCATGCAGCACCAACCAAATGCTCAGCACGAGGGCAGGCAGAAACCATAGATTTAAGTGTTTAATGTACATCCATGTTTAATTATGCTGGCCTAATCTTTGAGGAGCAGCTCCAAGGTATCCTACAGAACAATAAACTTTATCTGCACCTTTGATGTGCAGAAAAGCTACTCTCAGCATCCTTTCTCATTTGTAATGCCAGGAACAAAATTCACAAGTCATCTATCTGCATCTACTTCAGTCAATTTACCACAGGGCTTCAGTTGCCCCAAGACTTTCTCTACTCCATTCTGTTAATATAAATAAAAGAAAGAACCAATCCAAAATATTATCTAGAATCTTCCTAGAGTTGGAAAAGAGTGAAGGTAGATCCTATCTCCACTTCTACATGTGCTACAACACAGATAATAATTTCTTATTTTTCATCTGTACTGACTGTCCTTCTTTCTGATGATTCTGTTAGGATATACTTCCAACCTGGAACATGTGAAGTCCAGTTAACATAAATTCAGATTTGTAGCCCAAGGTCTAACTTGAATGCATTTTTTGATGCAAGAAATATTTTGCATTGAATTGGTAAAATAAAGTAAACCTGCTGTGTTTATGTGCCAGATCATGCTGCAGATTAAATAAATAACACTAGGAAGAGATTAATATCCAGTGAGTTAATAAACTCTACAAGTTTCTATCTTGGTGATTCCCATTTATCTGAATCACAAGTTATGGTAATTGAAGAATATGGAATTCAGATAACAGGAATTTTACTGTATTACACACTGAAAATGTTCATTGTAATAGAGCATTATGTATAGAGTCTTTTAGTTTTGGCTGCTCTCCTCGCCAAAGCACTGCAGGCATGTCTTCCCACCACAAAAGAGGACAGCAGATAGGTGCTAGGTAATACATGGTCTCCAGCTATGTCAATAATTTTCTATCAAAAAAAAAATGGTATTCTGTTCCTCACTGCAAAATAACTATTTTCTAATAGTCTACCAGGGCATGAAAAAACAGAGCTTTGTTTTTGTTTGGGAATTTCTGTGGGTTATTTTGTTGTTTAGGGGGTTTTGTGTTTTTGTTTTAAAAAGGCTCTTGCAGCTTTATTTTTTTCAGCAAAATTTTACGAGCAGTGTTGTTTGAAAGGATGGAGAAAGAGACAAACAAGTTGTTTTGCACAACAAATTAGTTTCATCAAAAATAATATTAAATGTTTTATAAGTGTGAATCTGGATGGAATAAATAGCATCTGATACAATCAAACTAAACAATAAAGCTACAATCAAAACTCAATGAGCTAGATGGCTTTTCATAGAGTATTATGACTTCAGATGTAATCTATGAAGTTTAATAGCAAAAAATACTCAGTCCATTAGATTTAGAGATTCAGCAAAATAGAAATACCATAAAAGATACATATTTTTTATTGCTAAATTACAAGTACCATTTATGATTAGGGCTGCACGCATGTTTCTGTTATTACTCTCCCTCCCATTGTTCACAACTTCCTAAAATCTCACTTAGACCATCAGATGGAAATTTTCTGGATTCAGTTTCTGTTTGAAGGTGAATATATACTGAACAATTCAGCCAAAAAGATTGAGATGTTCGAGTACAAAAGCAGGAAAGCAGGAACAAAAATAGTCTTATGGCTGGGGAGACTTATGGAAACCTTTCAGGAGAAAGGTTTCTGTTCCTGATTGTGCCGACTCTTGTGTAACACAGACTGGGGAACTGGGAACAAGACCACAGCTCATTTCAAACAAAAACATGTAAATTCTTGTTCTGAGATGATACAACAATCCTTTTTTTCCCCTCCAAGACTGTTAACCTTGACAAAGTGACTCCTACAGTGTAGCTCCTATTTTTTTACAATTCAACAGCTTAGTAAAGAGACTTGAAAAGTCCTTTAGCTTCCTACATTAGATTCCTCTGCTGCAAGAAGCACATTGTGCCACTTCACCGATGGAGAAACATTTTGAGAAGAGTTTGCTCTTCCCACTGAGAGCCCATTGCAGGTAGACTTTGCTCAATGACTCTTGCTCATTCCTGGACTTGTTTTCAGAGGCAATTATTTTTGGGAAACTTTCCAGGCAGAAGCTGCTTCAGATTTCATGGTGAATATTTCTGTCAGTCCAACACACTGAAAATTTCACATAGGCAAAATGAAAGCAAAGATGCCTCCAGTCAAGGTTCATTGCATTTTATTGCTACCCACTCACAGATAGATGTGACTGCAGCAGTTTCAGGACATAGACCCTGGGGACCCACCTTCAAGTCTTGCAAGCCCCTGCAAGGTCTGCACCAGCAGAAATTTTTAGTCCATCGCACTCCTTCAGGTATTAGCTACAAGAGGTACTTGGCAACCTACAGGCTCATTCTTTAAACACGTGCTCAAACACTCTGTGCTTGCAGGTTTATGACAGCGGGAAAGAAATGGTGATGGGGGAGTCCCTGCAGATAGTCATGACAACTATTTCTCCTTTCTCTTCCTGTCATAAGGCCATTCCTCAGTGTGGACAGGTGTGAGGACAGGGAGGTGCCTGGTCTTGCTTTTTTACTAAGTACAAATGTTTTACCAAAGTTCAAAATGTAACAGACAAACACACTTATAAATGGCATCAGAAGGCGATAAGCACTGGTGAAGATATGTCATTAAAAGACTGCAGCCTATGAAGCTACGTTGTCTTGTATTTGAGTTTGGGGAGTACTTTTAACAAAGTAGTAAAAAATATCCTATTACACAGTAGTGTAATTCCATATTTTATATTAATTGCTTTTAAGGATCAAAAGCCATATTCTGTCTGTTAAAGTACATACTCACACAGCCTCCTATGAAATCAATGAGATCCACATGTGTGCATCTGAGGCCTAAGTTTTCCCCAAAGATTCTTTAAAATCCTTTTACAGAGCAGTAAGTCATAGAAGAAAGTTGTGTGTTCCCTTTCTTCTCCCTCCGTACCCAAAACAGACATGAGTTATTACAGACTGCTCTGCACTATGTTGGACAGTAACAGTCCCTCAAGGGGCCACTGGCCAGCCAGGGATTGCCATAGTTCTGCTCTCACCCTTGTCCACACCTAGGTGTAGAAACACCTAGGTGTGCAGAAGCAATCCTTTTACACCAGCAGAGAAATAAGAAATGGAGTCCAGCTCCATGTATGACCCATTAATGATACCAAGAAATGCTCTAGGTGGCAGGGGAAAGCTCGATGGGACAGCTCAATGGCTTTCAGAGAGAAGGAAATTAGGTATTTGTACAGAGCTGCAGCATAATCACACATGTGGATAACCTGGTAGATTTTAAGAAAAAGCAGAGTGGATATATTATTTTACCAGTGAGGAAAGGTTCAATAGTTTCAAATATGAAAATTCAGGGATTCCAGTAAACCATCTTTATATTAAGGGGAAAAAACATTGAAACAATCTGCCAATAATCTGCAAAAATTAGCAGGCTTGCTGCCAATCTCAACAGAACTCCCTGTCAGAGGTGGAAATCTCTGAAGCAGTAGCTCAGACCACATTCAGAATAAGGTTGAATTGAGTTTGCAAGCTTTGAAATCTCAAGACTGCAGGTGCCAAAGTGACCCAAAAACTAGGAACGGTTTGATGACAGCTCACACTGCAATATTTCAGCAACTCTACTCCTAACCCTGCTTGGGTTTAACTATTCCCAAGGACACAAAATGAAAAATATATTTATATGGCTTTATAAAGATATTTTAAAAGTGGAATGTTTCGATTTTCCTCAAGGCAGCAGCTGTTCTCCCTGCCATCTATATGGAAAGCATTAGCTTATGACTTGAATCATCATTAACTGCATAAAAGAATAATGGCATCATTGCCTAAACCAGTTTATAGTCTAAGTCCGCATTCCCGTCATCCGATCCATGGAGCTGTATTTTCATGCTGAAACAGCCACAAGACACTTTCTAAAGTCTTGTTGTGAACTCAGGGATCTACTTCACTCACACAACAGGAAATCAACAGTGGCCAAAGAGGAAAGGGACAACCAATGGGTACACATGGCTGGGCTTTGACCTTCTCCCATCTGAGCAGACCCATCTGTATTGAGCAAACCCAATGGGCATCAAATGGGCAGGTACATTTCAATGCAGAGCAAACTCTCTGCACGTCTAGAGTGGGTTAAGAATGTTTCACAGTAGACAGATAAAAGAGTCTCCTTCTCTGGAGATATTCAAAACCTACCTGGATGCAGTTCTGTGCAACTTGCTCTAGGTGAACCTGCTTTGGCAGGGGGGTTGGACCAGATGATTTCCAGAGGTCCCTTCCAACCCCAACCGTTCTGTGATTCTGTGAAAGGAGGAAGTCTTGCATGATCAGGGCATCTGCAGCATATGCTCTACCAACTAGTGATGGGGTTGAGGAGGAGAATGGAAATCTTTATAGTGACTTTAAAAACCCACGAATTTTGAGAACCAGTTTACCCCATTGCTGTTTCTTCTTCTAATGGAAAGAATATGTTTGTCTATAATTCATTACAATTGTACTGAAAAAGAAAATCTGATTATACACTGAAAAAAGGAAAGAGAAAAATGCAAAATAATTGAATGTAGGAAGATTATGTAACCTGAGATACCATTAGAGCCTTCCTATGGAAAAGAGACTAAAATACTCTTCCGGCAGAAAAGATGGTACATGGAATATATTTGAATAACCTCCAGCATTAAAAGATTTAAAAGCATTGTTCATATATTGCAAGAACTCCATGCCTAGCAGGTAAATACTGGATTACCCAAACTAGCTGTTAGATTTCAGATGTGAAAATGAGTATGTAGACAACTCACATGTCTAGTTACCATTCACACCCAGTATGCATTGAGAGAAAAATCCTGCTAAGGAATATGCAAACAGACTATGTAATTTTTGATAATTGATGCTTATGTTTGTTTTCATTTTGATACTTATCATAACTGACAAACCGATGGCTAGGAAAGAAGGAAATTTTAAACTGTAAGAATAATAAACAAAGCACTGTGAGAGATCGGAAAAAAAAGCAAACCCCAAACATATATGGGAGGAAAACTTCAGGAAGTGGGGCTAAGCCATGAATAAATAGATAAGTAATTGTTTGGTGTTTCACCACAACTTTAAATGAACGTTCAGACCTTTCCAGAAGCCAAATGCTTTTTTGAAAAAAAACCAAAACAACTTTAAATGCTTTTAAAAGGATCTACCTTAGCTGTTAAACTAGAATGATAGGAGGCCAGAATATTAAGAAAATTACACTCCATATAAAAATTTTTGTTAAGAAACAGTTTCAGATCAAGTGGCAAAAAACCCAAAAACAACAACAAAAAAACCCCCAACCCAGGCCCCATTCCCTATCTGTATTTCCAACTCACTCATGAGGAGGTTAACTCTACAGATCAGTATCAAGGACTGAAAAGACTGCATCTACAAACACCATCTCAAAAATTCTACTCTCTTATTCAGTACGCCTTGGCATGTAGCCCACTGTGGTGTCGCCTACATATCAGACCTTGCATAGCACCCAAAGCAATCCAGCTTCACTCACAGTGCCTACACAGGCTCACCTGCTGTCTGTGTTGTCCACACACAAACACAGAGTGAAAACAACTTTCTTCAGGCTCACCTGGGGCTAAGATGATCAGGCTTGCTCACTCCTTAATGCCTTTGAAGCTGCTAAGGTTGGCTGAGATGGATGAGAATGAGTAAGATACAAGTCTGTCTGTCAGCAAAAAACATGATCTCAGCAGTAAGTAGGGTAATTGATCTAAATCTCAGCTACAGCAGAGTTAACAGACTCCAACAGGGAGAGGAGGCACATGGACCACAGGGTTGGTTGTTCTTGACCATGTTCAACCTGGATTTTTGCAGCCTACTTACAGTGGTTAGTACAGATAATTCTTTCAACACCAACAGTTTCATTTTTACATCCAGAGGCTCTTTGTTGAGTGTGTGTCAAAGGCCAATTCATTACCTGCAGAATTATCAGCTAAAACTCTGTCACTGTTCTATAAGTAAAATTTTTAAGATATTGGAAAGTAATAGAGAAAAGATAGCCATATACAATCAATGAAAGATAAGCCTCCAAATGTTTGGACATTCATTTTAGAGATGTGTATCTACAGATATTTATTTCTTAAAGGAAGAAGAGGTATGGAGTCCAATTCTTACTTAACTGAACAGGGGACAGGCTAAGAAAGAAGAATCTGAGATACTAATCCCACTGAAGTCTCAGGTTGAACAGAAGAAATAATGCGTCCTTCCCAGAAACAGCAAATACAGTTAGGTTCTGGATGTCAAAATTAGGTAATGCTTCCTTGCACCACTTAAGTTCCCTGCAGCTCTGCCTGACTGAACCTTGAACCCCTGTTGAACCTCCCTGAGCCCCAGGCAAAGGTCCTGCTAGAACCACACTGGCACGTGTAGTCTCAAATTGTTCTGGAACCCAGAAGACACCAGCAAACTCTTATTAACTCCAGTGACACCAGGCCACAATCTTATCCTCAATCATGCTTACAGAGCCTCCTTGAGATCTGCTTGAAGAGCATTAAAAGAACACAGAGCAAGATCATTGCCAACTATCAATATATTATTTGCCACCTTACAAGCTTTCTCCTCACCCTTTCTAAAACCTCTGCCAAGGCAACACCAGCACCACCTTAGCAACTCCTGAAGAGATCTCACAGCACTTAATGGAGCTGTTGTACTAATTAAGATTTTGAGAGCAGTAAGCAAAAACATCATGTTTGACCTCACACTTGGCAAATTACTTGCTGCTTCTCTTCACAAGATTGTCTTGATAACAACCATTGCCAGTAGGGATCTGAGACTCTGAGTGCAGCAAATAAATAAATGCCTACATACATGAACTCCACTTCCTTAGGCAAAAATAATGAGTCAAATGAGTGAAGGATCTGCTGTTCTTATGTATTTAGTTGTACATACACCAATGTGCACAAAGCCTTCCAGAGACTTCTGTCATTGCTTGGGTAAGTGATAATTCAAATTACCAGTCTACTGATTTCAGGAACTTGCATTACTCTCAAGGGAAAGTTGCTATTCTATTATTCTAAAAGGGTAGCACATATTTACAGCTCCTTTCAGTATAGGTTGAAGGAATGAGTGTGTATCACGTGTACTAGAAAGAGGTGGAATTCACCAAGCTGAGCAAGTTAAGGCGATTCAAAGCTTTGAGACAGGAGGAAAAAAAAATATGTGTGGAAGAACATAATACATGTATGAACAACACCCACACAGACTATCTAAGGTCTTACTTTCTTGCTTGGAAGAAAAAACAGTCTTTTCTGAACTCTGCTAATTTTTACAAAGCCACCAAGCTCATTGGACAAAAGTACAAATCAGAAGAGAAGTACAGTGCAACTAATCTAAGTGATTTATCTCATCCTAAAGGATTTTCAACACAGACAGGAGAAAGTGCCACTTGGGACAGGCCTCCTTTAAGTTCAATTTCAATTGACCTAACTTTCAGATGACTAAGGCTAGTGCACCTTAACCATGAGGCACGTATATTGAGAGAGACCGAAAGCTCAGCCTTGACACAGAGCAGGAACTCTTGCTCGGTGGTGAGGGTGGTCCTTGCACTAGTATAGCCAAACACTTTCCAACAACCACTGTTTGAGGTGTTTCCTCAGCTTGGTGCTGAGTCTAGATAACTGTGTTTAACAGTCATCGATGGGACAATTTGCCCAATTCCCTTTTGAAGCCACCTATGTATTTTGGCTTCTATAACATCCCATGGCAATGAATTCTGCAATCTAATTTTATGTTGCGTGAATAGCATTACCAACAGAGCAAGCCACACCTTTCCAGGGATTCAGTAACATGCTGACACCATCTTACCTTTGTCTCATTTAATCTTGTGAGTCAGAAGCAATACAAGAAAGATTTCCTCATCTGTCTGCTTTTTTTTCCCCCAATATGAAAAAGCTCTTTTAAAGCAATGGCTATCAATGAGCAAATGAACTCAAATACTTTTGCACAGGAATGTTTATTTCTCACATAACTCATACTGCCATAAACCCAAGGCTGGCTGAGGCTGTTCAGCAAAAAGAATGAGGAGTAAATATTTATTTGCAGAAAGAGATGCAATGCTGGGAGGGGACAGGGAATCACCTCACTCCTGAATCAGACCAAGTAGGAATCACTGGAGTCTCCCTGGAGGAGAAACACTAGGAGAAATCAGCAGGAGTTTTAGAGGCAGGGTGAATGAGAAAAAGAGACTGGGAGAAGGCAAAAAACGTCTTTAGATTTCCAAAAGAATTAAACTGGGGAAAGGGGAGTGGGAGGAACAGTGGAAAGGCAGACTAAAGGATTGTATTCCCGTCATCGTCAGCAGAGTGAATAGGAAATGAGATCTGGACTGCCTCTCTCCCAGGTCTGCTGCCCTAGGCAACTGTTTACTTTGCCTTTGCCCAAGCCAGCGTGAGATGTTATAAAATGAGTTTCCAAAATGCTCTGAGTCACCAGAACATGGATGAGATCTGTGGATTCAAGCCACCTTTCAAGATTATGAATCTCCTCTGAATATCCATTATGCCAATGATATATAACAAAATCAGTGCTGTAATGTGATGCACATGTCGACTTTAAGGATGCAGTCCCTGCTCAGATGGCATCAGCAGAGGGACACGTCAGCATGGTGGATTACCAGAGCAAATGCTTTAGCATGCAAAGTGATGCAATGTGTTTTAACAACAGTTGTTCCCTTATGTTTCTTTTTGTGTCAGGTTTGATGTGACTGTCTGCCAGGACAATGCTCAGGATCCTTTGCATTGCTTTGCAGAAACTGATTATGTGATCAAATGCTTGAGGCATATTAAATCCTTTCCAAGATTGAATGAGATAGATGTGCCAGAAAAGTCAGTAGGTGTTTGAAATAATTGACGCTAAGAGCTAGACCTGAATTTTTCAAAGTAATATGTGTTTTGGTTTGGATTTGGGGGTTTTTTTGTTGTGTTATTTTTTTCTTCTTCTAATGCACTATCATGTAAACTTCCTAGAAATTCAGTCTTAGTATAATGTTCACATCAAATGAAATTCACCCGTTAAGAAAGAACATGCACAGGGTCCTCCCTGAAGTGGAAAAAATGAGTCTTTGTGTAGAGCAGATATCCTGTGAGCCCTCTTACCCTATGCACATGCCTAGAACAACACAGCAAGCTCCAATGGCATAGTAGAGCTGATGCTTGTAGGACTGGGAGGCTCAGCACTGAGTTGTAACTCTTAGCAGCCCTTTCGCTGCTGTCTGTGACACTAAAGTTTTTCCAGATGCCTGTAGAAATGTTGCATTTGTGGATGGCTGTAGAAGAAACAGGAGGGTTACCTGCTCTTCTATTAATCACTTTTATATTGCATTTACAGCCTACCCTGAACCATCACACTGTCCCCAAAGTGAGGAAGCGTGAATCACATTCAAGAGACAAGGGCAGAAGTCAAAACAACTGTGGCACTTGCCCAAAAGTCATGATCTCATGTAGAGGCTTCACCTTGTGCTCCCAGTTTTGAGTCTAGCCTGGCACCAGTGTCTTACACAGCTTTGCAAGAGCTTCAGTCCCTCATTGGTATTTAGGCACTGAAACCAATGAGAAGTGGTACCTACACACTTTCAGAAATCTGTCTTTAATTTCATCATCCCATAAATCTCTTTAATGGAGACATCCTTCATCTTTTTTGCTTCACAAACCAGTTGTGAAGCTTAATTACACAATGATTATGAAGTCCAGTAAATACAACATATATTAAGAGTAGTTGATGAGATTTCTGTCACAAGCAGACTCTATCTCTTGTGAAATATTATTCATGTTGCAAAAAAAAAAAAAAAAAAAAAAAAGTTTTTGTTTCTTTCAAAAGAAAAACACAGACATATTCAATATAAAACAAACCCAGCTTGATTGCTTCCATAAATAATGTTATACAACTCATTGATATTTATCAATGATTGTGGTGGTTTGGGTGGATTCACCCTTTTGCTTGCAGCCAAACACAGCCTGCTCTATCACCCTCCCCCCCCTCACCCAGGGAGTAGGGGAGAGAATTTGGAAAGAAGGACAAGGACTCACGGGTTGAGATAAAAACTATTTACTAATTAAAAGAAAATGATAATGATAACAACAGTGATAACAGACTATACAAATGAGTGATACACAGTGCTCACCACCCGCTGACCAATTCCCAGCCTGTGCCAGCTAACGATCCCACAGCAGAGACGGTCCCGAACCGAAACCCCGGAAGCATGAGCCTGAGCAATCCCCGAGAGAATGTGCCCCGTCTTCCGGTCATCCCTGTTTAATATACTGACATGACATGATATGATATGGAATATTTCATTGGCACAACCAGATGCCAGTTTTGGGTTTTGCTCCTCACTGCACTTCCCCCTCCCAATCCTAATGCAGCTGCGAAACAGCAAAACACGATGGCCTTGAGCTGCAGTAACTAAAAACATTGGTACTTTATCAACGTTCTTCTCATGATAAGTCTGAACTGAAACACTGAAAGTAAAATACTACTCTTCTAATTACTGAAAAGAAAATTAACTGTATTCTAGCAAAACCAGGACAATGATTAACATAACATGGAAAATAGAATAAACTTTTCTGACCAACATGCAATCCTGTCTGTCCATCCACATTACTTGCAGTACCTTGCCAAGATCCCAGACCCACAAGGTATCTGTGTCCCAAGGGATCTGACAGCTTAAATACTCCCAAAGACATGGTACGAGGTCCTGTTACAGCAAGTACCACGTAAATCCACTACAAAAAGATTGACTCCATTTCGAATTGTGTATATTCCGTAAAGCAACCTTACTTTACCACTGGGCCACATATATAAAAAGAGCATATGTGGCATCATTGCAATTGCAAGGTATTCAGCCAGTTCAGATTCCTCACACTGCTTTAACCTTTTGTCCATACACTTTGCATGACCAAAGTACCTAATCTTGCCAGAAAATAATAAAAATTAAAGAAGGTCTAAACCATCATGCAGTATTAACTATGTAATGGCTGAAGAGGGTCCAGTGCACAAGACAGAAATACTTTCCTAGCCGATATTCTCATACCGACCAATTAATTCATTTCATGGCAGAGTGGACCTTGACTAGATTATTATGTGCACTTGTAAGACTACAAAGAAAGCATTGCTCGTGTATTTAGTGCTTCCTCAGGTGGTAGTAAAGCATATAGCCTAACAAGGGTAGAAGATCTCAAAGAAGGAAGGCGTGATTCCTTAAAAAGACAGAGCTCTTGGCTGCTCATCCTTCTGAGACAGAACAAACGTACATCCTACCTACACTGTACCTGAGCAAATACATTTCCTATTAACAATCATGGTATGGAATTCATAGATTAATAAGACTTTTGCAGTGCTCAGGCAGGAGTGATTTTCAGCACACGATGCCTGTTACAATAAGTTCTATTAATATTCACCAAAGGAAAACCTGTTTGTCGACCTAAAGTGTGACTGCTTCCTATTCTCTTCTTGTGAAATTATCTAGGTCCTGTGGGACAACTGTACTGAGCTTTTGACGCAAATATTAAAATTCTATTTAGATGTACAATGTTTTAATGCAAATTTTTACCATAAAACCAAATGCACCATTCAGTTAAATTAATAGAATTACAAAAAGATGTAATGATAGCAATTAAGTCTTGAAAATGCAAATTTTATAGTCAAGGACAATTACCTCATTTATAGTATACTGGAATGATGCCAGATGAAGGTAATTTAGATCCCCCTAGCTCACAGTTATATCATGAAGGATATCTTAATTTCATTAGTACAACAAAGATGAGTGAGAAGTTAGAGAATACAAAAAAAAAAAGATATGAGAGAGAAAATTTGACCTTTCTTATTTCATTGCAGCTAGAATACATAGATCTTACTAAAGTATTAGTAATATTTCTTTCTACTCCCACCTCTGAAAAAAATGCCTTTTCTTTTTATTAGCAGTAGTGGAACATTAGTATGTAAAAGGTCAGCTTCATTCAGATACTTAGAGCTGATACACCCATGCCACAACATTTATGGACCTCCCATTATTTCAGTTTTAAGATGCATACAGTGTTAGCTCTTGGCTTACCAGGTCTCAAGCCATAGCCTTCGGTACACCTTAGGTTTGACTCCGACAGGACTTAAAACATTCTTGAAAAATTCCACTCTCTCTTATAAAAGTATTCCTGCCTCCCCAAACAGACAAGTCAAATATCATTAGTTTTTCATCAGCATAGCAAAAAGTGATCAAGTAGATAGAGAATATGGAGTGATATACTACAGATTTCCTAGCTTGCTTGGGTGTGGGAGAGAGAAAGGGGAAAAATAAAAATCAAAAAGACTGTTTCATACAGCTTCTTTAGCACATTCCCAAGTTCAAATAGGAGTTTTAAAGACTCCAGAGGTAGTTCTTTCTTTCTTTCTCACTGCCCTACTAGCTACTTCTAACCCAAAAATATATCCAGGGAAAGGCATATTAAATATAGTACAGTATGAAGTTTAAATAAAAAGTCTTTACATCATTTTTTCTTCATGACTTTCTGTAGCCACTGCAGAGAAACACAAGCCCAAGAGGAAGGGACACACTGAAGATCTGTATCCTCCTAAAATATTCTAGCTATACCAAATTGCTTTCCCAAAACCCAACACATGGTGTCTAGAGAGAGTAAAATCTCCATGGACAAAGCAGCAAAATTTTCCACCTCCTTCCTCACCCTGAGCACAGGTGACAAGGGCAACACGAAACACGCTTGCCAAGAGAAACAGGAGCTTCTTACCCACCCAAGGAGTAGCTTTGCTCCAGAGCTGCCCACAAGACTCCTGCCCACACACCTACCTGGGCCCCGCACCATGGTGGGAATGGGCAGGGCAGGACCGGTGATAAGACCCACAACAGGACCCATGGCAGGACCCCAAAGCTGGACCCCCTTCACAGACCCAGCTTGCCACAAAATAACCCCTGCACAACAGAAGTAGAGCATCTTTACCCTTCATCCCACTGTTGCCATGATAGCTTGTGTAATATTTTTAAATGGTAAAATGCGTACGTGCAAGTCATACCAGGAGATTAATGTGAACAAATGAAATTGTTTTGTTAATCTGACCTACAACTTCACTATATTTGTTCTTCAGTGATTTAGTTAAAAGCACCATTTACCACAAAAATGAGCATCTTAAAAATCAAAGGTCATCTATGACCTGAGTTTAGCTCATTATCAATTTTAATAACAGGGCTGTTGGCTATTTGGTTTTAAGAAAACAAACCTTTTGTGAAGGAAAAATGTACCCTGAGTAGTGTTTGTTCTTTTTCCTCCTTCTTCCTGAATTAACATATAGGTAAGAGCACATGGAGACATGCTGGCTTTGCTTCCTTGGAGATGGTTTTGTGAATATAGAAGAGGCCCAGTGCTTTTTTCCCCCCTCTACTTGTCAACATGTGTGCTGAGGCATGCTTATAGTGCTGTCCTTATTTTGCACTGATCTCCCAAGAGAAAGTCTGACCATGCTGAAGGGAGCTGGAGAGATGCCATTGACTTCAATGGCAGGATTTCACCCCATATTTCTTCAAGTCAAGGATGCTATCAGTCACTCCTACCGCTTGAAACCAGTGGATGATAATCCTGGCTCACAGAAAGTCATTGGCTCCCTGAGGGATTCAGATTTCCTTTAGTGAATTCCATCTTCTATCATCTAAGAGAAAAATTAGACCTTGTACCAATATTGACTTTATCCCCTGCTTCTGATTGTTATATCCTTATTTCACCTGACAGGTAAATCAGAGTTTGTTATTTTTATTTATTTATTTATTTGTATGGACTGATGTAGCATTCTAAACTCTCAGAAAGTCTTTGTGGATTTCACGTGGAGATTTAAGGAGAGCTTGAGTGATTTAAGATTGGGTGGATATGTACCATATTGTACAATACAGCTTAAACGTCCATGTCATTGTATTGAAAAGCATAGATTGAACAAATTAATAGTTTGTGAATCTGCTGAGTCTCAGCTGTTGCAGGGAGAAATATTTTGTTGCAGGAGAGAAATGCAGGCTATTCCCACTATGTCTCAGTTGTAGAAAAAAAAAAAACAACAAACAAAAAAACCCAGGCTGTGATTGTAATAGGATATTGATTAGTCTGGATCCCATACAGAGCAGAACGTGATTCTTTGGTGGACCACTAAAGGTCATATTGCTTGATTGCTCCATAACTTCTAAAATACAAGAAATATTGAACCAAAACTTCTTACAATTAGACTCATGTTATCTGAGGCCTGGGAATATAACCGAGGGCAGCATTTGGCCCATTCTGTTAAAAAAACTGGGCTATTTCTCAGCATTTCATTTTGTCACTGGCAGAGCTGAACATCAGCTCTGCCTACTCTAACTTATGTCCTGGGCCAAACTTAATTCAAAGGTAAGCAGGTGCAAATCTCTTCCATCCATAGACCTACTTTTGGATGGATCTGACATACAGTGATTTGTGTTTAGCATTATCTCAAAATTTGGTTTTGAAACTGAAAACTAGTTTGGGTTTATGTCTTCGCATGCATTTCTGCAGAACAGTATTTACAACTGTTTATGTACCTCAGATTTCCAAATTCCTCACTTGACCTGACTGTTATGGTGATCTTAGGCCAGCAATTAGCTAAGGACATGCAGTTCAATAAAATTTAATCAAAGCATGATGCTGTGGTCAGTGAAATGAATTAGCTTTTTGTGCTAACAAGGATCCAGGCCAAAAATATATAGTGATGTCAAAATATTTTGCAGAAAAGAGTATAGATCTAACTCTTCCTTTTACTACACTGACACCACAGAGACTGTGAGCACAGAAATAAGCTTCTAGGAAATGTTATATTATAAGTGAAAGAAAAATTTGTCCTATTCTATCTTCTTTCAAGAAATTCAGTTTTCTACTCAGAACTCCAATAGAGCAAATTCCATTTGTGGTCACCCAGACAATTCAAGACAACTGTGGAGAAAAATTCTAGCAACAAGTCAATTATTTCCTTGATCCTATCAAAAATGTGAGTTAGATTTAGCTTGATACTAAATTCCACTAAATCCTAAAATGCAGGAGAGGAAGAAATAGATGAGTCATCCATTCATTTTAGTCAAATTGTACCTAGTTGTTCTGTCACCTGATATGTTAGAAAGCAACTTCTCTCGTGCATATCTATTTCAAATTAATAAAGCAATTCTGAAAAAAAAAAAAAAAAAGTTACTTTTTGTGTATTTATGACATTATTTATTTATTCCTGTTTCCAATGCATGCTGCAATGCTTCTTGTGGAACGTAATTCCCTTTTTACACTTGAACTACATCTACTTTGAAAGCTGTGTGAATGGAATAATTTATTTTCTGTTTCCTAAGGTTTTTCTTCTCACTTTATGAATTCTCAGTAATGAAACAAATTATTTCTGATCATTTCCATTTTCCCAACTTTCTGAATACTGGAGTGGGTTTCTCTTGAGATGTCATTTAAAAAGGATTTAAGGACCTGCATTTAAAAGTCTATGTTTTCAGAATTTGTCTGTGATTTTTGGAGACTTGGCAGTTTGTGGGTCCAGTTGAGACAACTGCCTGATTTTCAAATATTTAGAGCATTCACTAAGCCTGTTGAAAGACAAACAAGGCTTTTGGTGTCCTTTAGCCATATTCTCTTAATTAACTCTAAACTGAGGTATTTTGGAAAACTCTACTTTTTAATAACTCTTACCTTCAATAAATTCCACAGTCCTGTGCAGAAAGTCTGTGGGGAGATCGACTTAAGCTCAGGCTTCAAGTTTTCCTTTCCTTTTACTCTATTTCTTGTCTATTGGACAGTCATGAGCAACTACAACCATCTATAAAATTCACCCAACAGTGGAAATTGTTAGCAATATTCTGTCCAGATAATGGAAAGACATCTAAAATATTTTTTTTTTTTTTAAAGACAAAGAATGGCTTGTTTATATATTATATATATATTTGCCTTTTTTACTTTGAGAAAAGGATGTATTATAAAAATAAAGTTTGCAAGACAGAAAAAAGCGGTATCAAATTCCAGAAAAGAAGGACAAGAGTATGAAGCAATTTTTGCAAAAACCAATTGTAGATCCACTGACACTATCTTGTTCACAGAAACACCTCAAGTAATTTCAAAAAAAGACAGCTTTCATCTTGTTCATTTGAAATATTCTAATAAAACATCTAGCTCATAACGTTACAGTACCCTGTAAGGGTTTTTGTATGCTTTCCAATATAGCTTCTGATTGGAAGTATTAGCTGATGCAGCAGGATAAATAAAGAAATGCCTAGATTGCTATGGTTCCCAAAGGTCATTTTTATGAAAAGATCAGGAAATATGTTTCATTGAAATTAAAACAAAACCATATCAAGTTTAATAACATTGTTACTATAATGACATAAAATTCAGTGAGATGGTGTACTGTTTAATATTTGACTGTCAAGTTTCCACAGCGAAGCTAAAACGCATGGAAGAATTTAAACTTTTTAAACTGAATTTGCTTTCCATTTTATTGCTGTTTCGTTACCCACTTTTTTTTTTTCTCACTTGCTGTAACACTGCTTGTTTCTTAGTTGAACCTGATGTTTTCAGTAAATTACAATAAAAATTCACATAGGGCCATACCTCTATTCCCAAGAAGACTTAGTGTGAGTAGACATCCCCAGGTGGCCAAAAGCTTTCTGCTCCAAATCATTTTCTCCATCAAGAGAGGACCCCAGCAGGGGTTTAGGGCATGGCAAGGGGGGTGCTGCCAGGACACAGACACCTTCTGGGTTTTCTCAGTGATGGCATCATCTAAGGTGGTAATTTAAAATCAGAAGCTGTAACAAACCTCAGTCATTCTGGAAAAGGGAAAGGATCTGGCTGGCAAAATGCCACTGCTCCCAGATCTGCATTCACATACACAACTGTAAAGATGACCAATATGCAGTCAGAGCCAGTCTCTGGCTACAGACAGCCTTTTGCTGGACACGGTGCTGAGTGGTAAGATCAAAGAATTGAAAAGTTTATAGCTTGGCACAGCTTTGCAAAATTTGAATTTTCAGATAAATAAACAAACCTCTGTCTCCATCCCTTGGACAGAAATTAATCAATACACATAAAGAACATGTAACATTTTGAGATCAAATGCTTTTTTTAAAATTCAAGCTTGGTTTAGCACATTTCCCCAGGATGGGTTTTACTAGGTTAGTTTAAGAGTTGTTTGGATTCATCAGTGTAGAAAACAGCTTGAAATATGTTCTTAAAATATTTACTTGATCCCTTGATAAAGCAAAATTGTGGGTGTCCTAACTGCAAGCGTTGCTCTAAATGTTTCAGTAACTAAAATCCTGCATAGTAAAGTAATTTGTGGATTTATGACAGTCTTTGGAGGCCTCTGTAAATGACTATATGAATTCTATCATACACTGACCTCTGTTCCAGAGGGTTTTTTTTCCCACCCCCCGCCCCCCCCCCCACTTAGCCACCTTTTGGCAGTAATCACAAGAGCACCTATATACATGTGTGTGAAAGAGCAAAAAGGGGAGATGACAGTTATTAAATACCCATTTATATGTCCTTGCTTGTCTACTCACAGTGCTATCTAGAAGGTGGTGACAGCAGAAACTCTACCAAAGCCCACCCGCCAGGTGGGTTTCATTGCAGCACACAGGACTGGGACATCACTTCTGTTCAGCCCTGACATTCCTCCTTTCTTCTCAGCTCTCTGCAATGCTCCTTCAGGACTCACTTTACATGGGCAAGGCAGCCTTCCATACTTTGAAAGGATACGGAGAGATTCTGTTGCTAATTACTATATCACTGAGTGTTCAGGAAAGATTATTCAGCTATAGGACTCAAGGAGGCTCTGCAAGGGAGGATTCAGAGATGAGAAAACAGAGGCAGAAAAGTCACTGTCTCAGGATAACTTCACAGAGCCTTGGTCACGGATGACATAGAGCTACATATTCTGGTGGTTTAGCCTTAGGCTTTCTCCATGAGCTATGGTCACCAGCAGATGATGCAAAGTTTGAAGATTTAGGCTCGCTTTATTTATTGTCTTTGTTCATCTTTTGGCCAAACTGTCTGGGATAAGTGGGTACTAGATAGGCACAGTTTGGTCAGTTATACCTACTCTGGTACATAGTCTGACCCAAAAATTAGAAGATTTGGTAACTATGTTAGCAAATATATGGATTTTATATGTACCACAAATGTCCTGCTGCCATCTTGGATGCTGGCCATGAAGATGATAACATGGTGTGCTGTAGTATGTGGGCAGAGACCACTGAATGTACAGGTTCAAGATCTGCTACTCTTCCTGAACAAGTTTAACTTTCTGCCATTTGTGCCTCAGGTTAGTATCTGAACTGTGTGGATCATTTGTTATGAAAGTTGGAAGTGTGAGCTATTTTACTGGACTTAGGTTTGTTCATGAAGGTAAAACTAAAGAGATCCCACACAAAAAAAATAGAGGAGGAAGGACCATGATTCTCCTTACAGCTGGTTTCATATAGAGATAGCTAAGTTTGAATGTCTGCTAATTCCTTTTTCTTAAAGACCTCATAGAAAGCAGAAAATACAAATCATCTACATGAGCTGGACCAGAATGTAGGCTGATAAGGACTTCAAACAAGACTAAAACTACCATTTGTCCCAAATCCCTAACTGTGGGTCACAATGAGACCAATGTATTTCTACACATCTGACTCAAGACAGTTGTACACTGAAATCTTCTCTTCATTGAAACAAATGACAAAGCTTGCAGTTGTTCAAGTGAAGTTGGATTTGCAGACATAAAATTGACTCAAGAATGATACCCTTTTTATAGATCCACCTGACTAACATGCAAACTTCTCTAATAGCGATAGAAATAATAGTTTACTTTCTTATTTTATTTTTTCTTTGGCTGTAAGTCAACTTTATTCAAATACAACCTATGAAAGGCACTGTGAAATCACAAATAAATGGCTCCAGTATTCTTTCACGGAAAATCTATTAACATAGAAGATCAATAATTACTCTTTCTAAAGTTTGTTTGGTTTTTTTGAAGCATCCTGTGAACTTTAATAAAAAATTACAAGCCTGGTACAGAAGTGTATGGGAAGGGATAAGAAATTTGTATAATGGATGGCATTCTTCCTTCCACACTGTAAACTGAAATCCTGCCTTCATTATGTTTTGCTACTAATTTCAGCAAAGTCAGAAGTTCCCTCAGTCATGTTTTGGAAGTAACTATTTATCACCCAGTTAAATTCTGCTCTTTCTATAGATATCTCATATCCTATTAGTCAGGTATGCGTCCACAACTGGTGTGAGGCCAAAATTAACTGATGTGGAGAAAGGAAGATGTCTAGAGGCAAGGAGAAGGCATAATTGTTTGGTGGGGTCAGATGGAACGGGGTATGGCAAAGGAGGTTGAAAGTTTGGGAATTGGTATAGGTTCAGCAAAAGCCAAATTCAGGGATTAGAGGGTCACAAAATTAGTTATTTGGTCTTCAGGGATAAAAATGGAACTACTACGTAGTTATACAAATGTATTATTTATTTGTCACAATAAATTATCAGGTTTAATTATTACAGAAAAAAGAGGGTCTACACAGCAATGTAATGGTTTCCTTAGCCTTTGTCTCTTTTTCGTTATAGTATTCTCTGTCATAACACCATGAAAGCTACCATGTCATGGGAAAGAGGCTTCCCTGGAGCATAGAAAGATGAAGAGTGGGCAAAGAACTAATGATAGGGTATCCTGATTATCCCCCCTTTCCTGTAGACAATCAGACTGCGGTGTACTGAGACAAAAGGTGGGAAAAAAGGCCAAATCTCACATTAGCAAGGAGTCCTCTAGCTGGTAAAGGTACAAGTCATCCTGGGTGAGGTCAGTTTTTCATGGTGACTCAAAAGGATGATGTTGCACTTGTGTCAGCAGAAGCTTAGCTATGGTCATAGCCATGCAGGTGTGGGCACTGCTTCTCTAAGCAAACCACCTCGAGACTAGACACATTGCTGCACGCAGGGAAAGCATTCAAGAAATCTGGGAAGGTGGGTGCAGGTTGGGACGTCGGTATAAACACCATAATCTCTTCCAGCCCAAGGTTACGAGTGAAGGGAAAGCCACACTCTGAACTTGGCAAGGCCAGGCATGTTGTGGAAAAGCCTGGACAGCATCAGATCTTTTTTTCCCTAGTTCAAAGGCCTAACCATGTCATTCTGGGCACCATGTGCGTGAGCAGAGAGAGCCCAACAAGTCGCTGCTGGCACTCTGCTGCTTTTCACTTACAGGCAAGCTGCTGTTTCATGTTTTTATGACACTGGGGTACCCAGTCCCTGGCAGGTGCTCCTGGGAATCATTATAAACCAAATAAAAATGTTCAGCTTCCAGAACATCCATGAGAACTCTTGGGGAGAACATACTGAAATTCTGGTTTACAGTGTGCTCTCGCACAAGGTCTGAAAATTCAAAAAGCTGAGAGAAAGTTGGGTTTTGGGTCCCTGAAAACAAGTAATTTTAGAGTGGTCCTAGGGATTAAATCACTGGCAGTTATTTTCTCACAGCAACAGACATGCCATGTACCAGTCAAAGGCTCATTAATGGAGCTGCTCCACCGTGGGCAGAAGCTCAACTTTGCTGCAGTGATGCTTAAGGCAAAAAAATTCCCTCAAATAAAAGAGGTGATGATTCAGAGTTATATCATGGAAAATGTGTCTGGCACTTTCTGGGTCCACTCTAGTAAGGAAACAAATCTACAATAAAATGGGCATAAAGCGATGGATGGTAAGAGGCTGCTGAATGTTGACTCCTATGGATGAGACATGAGATAACACAGACCCTTGCTACTGAATGAACTTCAAAGCTCTATAGTGGTGCTTGCTTCCTGTGATTCTGTGATTTGTTTTCGTAATGAAATGCAGCTGTTTATCCCAAAAGGGAGCTACAGCAAGGTGACAGCCTAGCTGCCCTTCCATGTACATTGCTCATCAAATGCTACGGTCAAAACACTTGCCAAATCTGTATTTGCCTGTTTCTGAGTGCTGCAAAGTAAAGAGGCTGCAATAACAGCTTAAATTACAAGGCAATGTGAGTAGCAGATAGATATATGCAACACCGATTTGGAAAAATCGTAAATTATGCTGGATTTGTTACACAGGCAGGATCTAAAGGTAGGCAAAACTGCTCCTGTGCTGTACATTGGCTGGGTACCTGATTGACCTGTGTCATTATTCAATCAAGACCTGAAGATAATTTATCAGGAAAAACCGAGGGCTTGGACAGGATGCTAACAACATATTAAAAATATGTGGATGCTATTGTTACTTACCATGTCACATCCTCATGAGTGGTGTGTGGGGAACAGCTTTCTTTGTCACATGGTCGAGGAGCTGTCGGAGCATCCAGGAAGATGGGAAGAGGAGTTCCACTCTTCCATCACTTGAGCTATTTACTTTTTCAATTGTTGGTGGCATTTGTTAGCAAGGGTTTCTTCTGCTTGTTAGAGAGATTGATTTTGTAGTACACAGGTGGGTAATGCCAGAGCAAATTCTGGAGCTAAAATCAAAGCCAACCTCACTGGTCTGTGAGGTGGGACTTCAGCTACTGATGTTATATGAGGGGAAAATAAATGAAGCTCTGTCTATCTGAGGAGCTTTACAAAGTGTGTCAGGTCATGGTATTCCAAAACCAGAGTGCTCCCCTTTTCATCTCACTTCAGTCTTTTCTTCTTTAATGGGATGTAAGCTACAGTCAATTAAAGGCGAGTGAGAGGAACTACAGGGAATACATACACAAGCAAATATGAAAAATAGCCATATACCTTGTGATTAGGGTATACAAATTACATCATAAACAGAAAGTAGTTATGGTTGATTGGAGCAATTAAATGTTTTCTTTAAGAAAAGAAAGAACCCTCCAGTGAGAATATTTTAGAAAATGACTTTTTAATCATCTGTAGAACTGCTAAAATTACTGTCTCCTAATAGTTTTAAAGTGTTCCTTAGTTAGAATTAACAGTGATCCCTTTGCAGAGCAGCTGAATACTTCCCCAGGAACCTGTTTACAGAAAACTTTATTTTTAATCACAAGATTACATCCATGTGCTTTTAAATAATCTAAAAGAGATCACAGCATCTTTGAGGATATTTCCCTGC